>NW_002476437.1:203120-254291 GCF_000189635.1 Tetrahymena thermophila SB210
TTTTAAGTCATCATTTGTGCACTCTTATACAGTCTCTCCTTATTTATTATTGAGTCTCAACAAATCTAAATGATCCTAATTAATAATAGGGCAAAATATAAAAAAAGAAACATATTTATTTTTAAGAAAACACAAAAAAAGATACTTATTCATTCAGTTTAATACTTTTCATGTGTTTAATTAAAGTGCTTTCGTTATTTAGAGAAGAAAAATCAATCATTTATGCAAATTTAATTGAAAAAAATGATAAATTATTTCGAGTTAATTTAATAGAACGCTAAGTAGAATTATTATTTTTCTTATTATTTTATCAATTAATTAAATAGTATTATGAAAAAATAAATAACTTCAATTAACATGAATAATTACAAATTTAATTTCCAAATTATTCTGAAAAAGCAAACAACTTTATTAAAAAAAGTAAATATTGCCTGTCGCGACATCAATTTTGTGTAAAGGTTTATTAAAAAATTTGACTGACAGAGGAAGATTTTTATATTTTAGAGCAATGCTCTGTTTAAAAATTTTTGTTTTCAATAATGAAAAGAATTAGAGTTCGTTCTGCAATGAATTTAAAAATATTATTTATTCCTACTTTGACTCTACTTGATTCTTTTATTAAATTTTGAAAAATAAATTTGTATTAATATTATTAATAGTTTTCATATTTTTACTATTAATAAATGTTTTTATTTATTATTAATTTTCCTTAAGTTTTTAAATATATTTTATTAATTGAATAAATATTTTTAATTTCTTTTTTTAAAACATAAATTACAATTTAATATTTAATTTCAATAATTATCATAATCAAATAAAATATTATAGAGACATTTTAAAAAATATTCCAATTTAATATTTAAAGATTACTATAAATAAATGTATTGGATTAAGGTTAATAGTATGTCAATTTTTATTTTGAATTTATGAAATTAAATACAAATTTAAAGTTTTTAAAGTTATTATTAGATAACTAAGAAAAATTTCATAATCCCCTATAGTCTAGCAGGTTAGGATAGAAGGTTTTCACCCTTCAGACCCGGGTTCAAGTCCCGGTGGGGGAAATTTTTTATTAAAATATAAAATAAATTAAAGAAAGAATATTTTTTAACAAATTAAATATTACATTTTAAAATGAAACCCTGATAATTAATTTTCTTAATGCATAAAAGTATTAATTTTTTATCAGAAGTTAAATATTTATATTTTAAACATGAATAAATAATAAGAATTATTAATTATTATATTCTAATTATTAATTTTGTATTTTTAAAATAGTAGATTTAACAAATAAAATACTTTGTTTCTATTTTTTAAAAATATTTGTTTTTTAATTCATTTAAATTAAGAATTTTATGTGGAAAATATTGAATAATTAATATAGAAAAAAGACAAATAAATCTTTTAAACAGAATCCACTAATTATTTAGTTAACTAAAAAATAAGAAAATCAAAATTATAGAAAGAGCAATTATTTAAAAAATTTCTACAACTAAATAAATAAAATCTAATACAAAAAAAGTATTAGCAAAAACTGATACAAAAGTTTAAGATTCTCAAATTTGTTTAGCATTAAATAATTATTATAAGCATGTAAAACTTAATAATGATTTTTTTTAGCTAAATAATATATTTTTATTAAAATAGGAAACAAAAGACAATATAAAAATCATCAACAATATAAAATAAAACAGATTCTCAATAAAAGGTTTTACAATAGAATGGCGAGTTAAATTCTTTAAAATAAATAAAAAATAGTTCTTAAAATTAGAATAGCAAGAAATAGAGTGACATTTCATAAACTTAGCATAAAATTTGTAAAGTAGAAGTAAAATAAAATTAAATCTCAGGAGCTGTTTTAAATAAGAATAACTTTTCAGAAGAGTAAAAGCAAAATAGTTTATCAGATATAGAAGAAAATGACCAAAAGAAATTTACTTAGAAATTTAAATTTTTTGATATTTTTAGCAATTCTTTGCTTGAAAGAATATATTTGTTTCTTGAGCTAAAAGATTATGTAAAACTTGCTACTCTTTGTCATAAAGCTAGAAACATGATACCTTATGCTATTAAACTATAAAACTACTCTAATTTAATTAGAAATGAGGTAGATGATTTCTATTAAAAAACGAATCTTGAAGAGATGTGTGAGTCTTTTGTAAATATCCAAAAAAAATTCTAAGAATTGATGAAAGATTAATTTATCATTGAAATAAATTAGTAATTAAAAGAATTTAATAAAAAGACAATAATTAGTAAAGAAACCTTATTAGATATTTTAGTAGCTGCAGTGAATTATTTTATGAAAAAAAACATTAAAAAGAATGAAGTGATTGATTATATTTTACAAAAGGGAGTTTACAATGTTTTTAAATCATTAGATTTAAATTATGTCAAACCTTCAAATGGTATTTTAAATATTCCTGAATATCCTTCGAATGTAAAATCATGCAGTTTAAACAGTTTAATTTATTGTGTAAGATAGTATTTCAAAATTTAATAGAATTTAAAGCATTCAATAGAAAAATAGAGTGAATGTATCAAAATGATCAAAAAAGAAAAATATTATAAGTTTTTTGAAGCAAATAAAATAAAGCTAAAAATAAAATATGAGAGACCAATATATTGTTTAAAAAAAACAAGTAAAGTGTTTGACTACTTGAATAAAAATATAATTTAACTGATAATACCCTTTTTAACCTTTTAAGATCTGCTTTTATTAAACTTAAGTAATAAAACTATGTAAGAACTAGCAGGTTAAGGAGTTAATTAGATTGTCGAAAATCTATAGATTAAAAGAAATAACCTACTAACTTAAAATTAAATATCTGATATGTAAACAAAAATGGTGTATTACATTTAACACTTTAAGGTATTTTCTGCAATAAATTAAGGTTTGATAGCAAATGATTACATATGCTAAAATAAAGCTCTTAAGGAAATATTTATAACACTTTGTTAGATATTTCTAAGAGATTCTTCAAACATGGAATAATTAATTAGCTATAAAAAATATTAATAATTAAATTATTTTAATTTTTAACATGAATTTTATGACATTTAGGAAAATAAAAAGAATTTAGTTGAAAACATATTGATAAAATATAATGATGAATTTATTTAAAATAATAAAGAAGCAAGTTAGGATGTTATTTCACTACAAAAGTATTTAAAAGGACTATTAATTTATTTAGAATTAAAGTTAACAAAGAACGATTACTAAAATGTTGAGTCTTTATATAACTAAAATATCTCTTTGCTAGATTAAAAAATCTACAGATACCAAAAACTCTTTAAAAAGAATTCTGAGTAACTATAGCTTTTTGAAATTAACTTAAATCTCTAAAAATATTAAAACTAAAGAAAGTGTAAATGTGCTCCTATTAGAATGTTTTCTTGAAATAAAAATTAAAAAAATTTTTTTTTATATATTTTTTATTTGAATTTTTAAAAATTATTAACTGGAATTACTTTTATTTATTTTTCAATTAGGATTTTCGAGGTTATAAATCAAATTTATAATTGTATCATTTTATCTCTTGAAAATAAAAGATAATTTTAGATATAAAACAACTTCAAAAAAATTATTTTTATTTATTTATTATTATTAAAATGTTAATTGGGGTATATTAAAAGCACATTAATTTCCATCATTTTTATTAAATTTTTGTCATTCAACTGGTGTTTTATAACAAAATTTTTATTAAATATTTTATATCCCTCTTAATAAAATATCTAAGGATTTCTATTTTATATATTTGGTTTTAAATAAAATATTGCTAGCTAATTTTCAAGAAGACTAAATTATTCAAAATTTAGATTTTAAATCATTTATTTTTTCATATTCTTATATTGTTAAATAAATTTAATCTCAAATTCATAGTCGCCTTTTAATTTATTTTAAGTTTAAATTAAATTTATTCTAAAGAAAATTCATTTTAAAAAAGTAAATTTTCAAATAAATATCACTAAAGAATTTTTATATTTAAATTTTAAAATAAAAGTTTTCTGGATTTTAATATTTTTAATACATAAAAATAAAACCAAATACATTATTAATAAGTTAAAAATGAAAGATAGATATAATAATTTGATCTAGATTTTATAAGGAAACCACTTAAATTAAACTTTGCAGTAGCTAGCTAAGTATGGTTATAAATTCAAGTAATTATATCAAATTTTTCAGTCACTAGATGAAAAAAGGAAAACATATATCTTAGAGATAGTTTGTAAAATATGAATTTACAATAGTATTTAAAGAATTATTTTAATAATTTGTCTAATTTAGATATTGATGTAAGCTAACATTAATAAGACATTTTTGTTATTAAGCATTTTTAAATTAATATTATATGGAGCTAAACTTGCATTAAAAGAATTTCTTTTTTATATCTTCTGTATCTTTCTAGCACTATTCATTATTTGAATCATAAATAAAAACTATTTCTTTTTAATATTTGATTGTATCTCTGAGAACAAATATCAAAGGAATTTCATTTTGAGGAGATAATTATTTTACTTTATAAATTTAAACTTCATATGATTTGGGTTATTTAATTTGAGAAAAATATTCATAGATTAAAATTTTATCTTGCTAAAATAGCCTTTTTTCACTTTTTTATTATTGTATCCAAATGTACTTTAAATGAAGTTAAAATTTATATCCGTTTTTATTTTGATCATATGTTTATTATGTTATTTTACCACTTTGTTAATCTTATAACCATATCAATAAATATAATATTGTTAAAGCTTAATCTTATTCAAAAATATTATTATCTGTATTAAGTTTAATCTTAATGTATGATTCAATTTATAAATTTTGTAAAAATGATGGAGGATTCTCTTCATAAAAACAATAACATTTTTAATTTAAATAAATTAAAATTTAAAATTACTAATAAATATTTCCAATGATGTAAATATGAGACTTATCTTTAAAAAATTGAATTATTTTATTTTTCTATTGAGAGTCTTTTATATCTCTTATTTCACTAACATATCCATAATCTTTTAGATAATCTAAATTAAATTTTTTTACACCATTAAATATTTTTTTGAAACTTTCTTCTTAAATCAAGCCAAGAAAGTTCTTTAAACAGTATTATTTATATTCTTATGATTAATCAGTTTCTTTTTTATTATTGAACTATGGCTAATCTTAAATTTAAACTTAAAAACCTAATTAAACACTATTAGTTTATACTTCAACTTAAAAATCTTATTTTTTCTAATTAATATAATTTTAATCATCAATTTCTTTTTAAACGGTTTTAGTTACTGTTTATTTTTATTCAAAATTTTTTTAAAGTGATTATTAAAATTAACCTTTACTCTGAGGAATTTATTGATCTTTTTAATTAAGAAGCTAATAAATCTGTTCATTAGTGTTTTCAATTAAAAATTTTAGAAACCATTCATTAAAATCGACAGGTAGCTGCTGTTTTTCTACTTCTTAGATATTTAATATTTAATTAAGTAAAAATAAAAAAAAATATTTGGTTAACTGATTATCTTCTTTTAAAATATCGCTAAATAGTGAGAAGAATAGTATCTTTTAAAACTTGTATTCAAATATGAGTTTATAAGCCTTAACAATATCTCCCTCTTCATTTTTAAAAGATTCTTTCTTAGTTAAAAAGAAAAGTGTTTAATATTACTTTTTTTTATCCTTGTATGCTACTATTTATGGGATTTTATTTTAGTCTTAAAATATAATTAATTCATCTTAATATTGATTTTATTTTTAAGCAAATTGTTTAAATTCTGATTGAAGTTATCTATTAATCTTTTCTTTTTAATTTAATAGCTCTTAGTTAGCTACTTTAAGAATCTCTTTAAACACCTGTGTCAATTAATAAGTATACTCAAGAGTTTTTTAATAATATGTGAAAGACATTTAAGATATAAACGGTTCAAACTTCGATTCTTTTTTAAATTTATTGATGAAACCTTTTAAAATACTTTTCTATTATTTTTTAGCCAAATAAGATTATATTGTCTCAAATTTTTCTTCAATGTACATAGCTAATATACCGCATTTGTGAGATTTTTCAAGCTAAAACAAAAATTAAGGGAGATATTTTCTTTCAATTTCAAATTATTTAACTCTTTATTCAATTTCATCCTTCAAACCACATTTAATAAATTAATCATTAATTTTATACTAAAAGAGTTAAGAATAATTACTAAGTTTAAAAAAAAAATCTTGTAAACCAAGATTTATGTTTATTATTGCATAGACTGTGTCATCTTCAATATAGAGTGGTAACTTTGAAACAAATTTAACTTTAAAGAATGGAAGATTTTAATTTGAGTTAAAGTAATAATCTATAGAGTCACCCTTTGTTAGCTACATTTAATTATTAATTTGCTTGAGAAGATCTTCTACTTTCTTGGTTTATATGATAATTCTTTTTAAAATGTGTCTTATTAAAAAAATTAGTAATATTGGATCATTAATATTTTCTAATTAACTCCAATCTTCGTTTTCTGATAAAACACTTTTAAATAATGATAAAAAGCTTTCTTTTTAAAAAAGTTTTTTCAGATTATCCAAAGCCATGTTACTCAATTAATTTGAATAGATTTTTATTGTTTTTAGATTTTCTAAAATGTCTTAAGCTCTTTATTTTAAGTAATAATTTGCAACTACTGTTTGCTCATATTAACAACACGCTATTTCAAATAATTGATCTTATTTTGTTTTGAGTTATAAAATAGTGTCATCAGTATCATTTCTTATGTACATCAAAAAATACTCTGACATTTCTGTTTCTATAGGGCCTAAGTTTGCTGCTGTGTTAGCTTATTTAAATAGAATTTCATTAACAACAGAGTTAAGAGAATCTTGTGATTATTCTAAAAATTAGTTTAATTGCTCATTCATAATTTATATTTTCTTATAAATAATAACAACAGAAAGTGTATCTATTTCATAAATATTTTTAATTTTGATTAATTTCCAATATTAGTTAATTAAGTTGATCAATTCATTCTTTTTATTAATAAAAGTGCTCTTTAACGAATCTAAACCTTTATTCTCAGAATTCAAATCAGCTATCCCTTTCTATAAGTCTCTTTATATTTCCTCTTTTATTTAATAAAGACAACTGTTAAAGGACTAGATTAAATTATTCTCAAAGTATTATCCTTAAATCTAATAATACTTATAATTGTTTAATTTATCTTAGGTTAACTTTTACATGGAAACACAATTAAAGTGTATACAATCAATAATTTCACCAGTTTAAAAATAATGTAAGTATTACAATAGCATATTTTTAACAAATTCTTTATTTATTTTAGTTTCAAAAACTTAATATAGTTAATCAGGTCTAAACAATTCTGATAAAATTCCTGTATGTATTAATTGTAATTCTTTAAAACATTACTCATAAATTTCAGAAGGCAATTAATACTAATCTAGAATTTTTTAATTATCAAAAAATTTTAAATTAGATATTCCTTTAATGCTAGAGTTTATTGTAGAGTTGAATTCCTAAATAGATGTATCAATTGCATTTTTTAATACTTCAAGGTTATAAATTTAGCCTAAATCTTTTGTATTAACTTCCTAATATAGTTTCTAAATATTTTATTATGTCTCTTGGCTAATTACTTTTTCAGCAAGTATTTAAATAATATTATTATCAGAGTCAAACTGCTGCTTGGTCAAAAACTAAAATGTATCTTTTGATTTGCCATGTGTTGTCTTTTAAGTCTCATCATCTTTTTAATCATTTCTAATTTATTAAAAAAAATAATTTTTATTTTCAATTTAAGATTTGAGTTTTTTATTTAAAATTAATGGGAGAGTTTAAATTTGCCTAGAAATTAAATTCTTTTATTTAAAAAAAATCTAAATTTGGATTTAAAGCTATTGAAATTTATTAACAAAAATTTAAAAATCCCCTTTAAATTAGATAAAAATATATTTATTTAATTATTAAAACTAAGAATAATTAATTAATTAATTACTTAAAATTGCTAGATTATTCAGTAGTAGATGAATTCAGATATGTGTTAAACTTTTTTTCCTCTTGCTAGCTTTGCAATGGAATATTATTTTCTCCTATAATTTTAACTTAACTTTTTTATGGTAAATCTTACTTTTCATAAGATGTGTCTTTTGGCTAATTATAGCCTTCACTTCTTTATTACTTATTTTGATTCTGAGGGTGATTAAATATTTGTTAGATTTCATCGTTTTTTTATTTTTAGAAATTGAAATTTGTTTAGCCATTTGCAATTTTTTATTAATTAGTTTTATAAAAGTTTTAGTTAAAATTGTTCTAAATATTAATGGTGTTATTTTAAATACTTATTGGCTCGAATTGTTAGGTTTAATGATTGCTCTACTATTCGATGTTATTTAAATTTACTTTAGAAGTTTATTCGTTTTGTTAGTATTGATTAATTTTGTTTGTTTCTATAATTTAACTATTTGCTGCATCTTTTAAAGGATATTACTAGCTAAATTAATCTTAATTCTATATCTAACTGCTTTATGATTAACTAATTTCTGAATCTTTTAATTCTTAAATTACACTTAAATTCATCCCTTAAGGCTATTAATTAGATTAAGACTAAGTTAAATCATCTAGCTATGAATTTTCTTTTTTTTTGTTTAATTCTGCTTATATTGGTAAATTTCTATATTAAGGTTGTTGTTATTGTTATTGTTGCTGTTATTAATATTATTGTTATAGCTGGTTCATCTGATAGATATTGTTCATTTAGTTCAAATTGCTTTATTAAGATTATTCCATATAGTTTTATTATTGCAATAAATAACTATTTGAAAATGGTTAAGTATTTTAATTATTATTTAGTTGTTAATTTGCTAAATTTGAATTAATTATATTATTCTAAATAGTATTTTAAGGATATTATGGTATTATTGCCTATGAATTATTAGGTTAGCTATAATTATTCTACTGAAAATTATATTAATTGGCTTAAGGCATTATGTTAGAATCCATTTTTATGCCTTGCTAATATGAATTTAAATTTTATTGATTTTATTAATTATTTCTTAAAAAAGGTATTTATTTACCTTTATCAATATTGAAGATATTATTTGCTTAGGGTTGTTGATTAGTATTTTGCATAGGAGAGTTTTTAGCATTTTGTCCAGAGTTTATAATGGGAAGTTTATTTGTATTGATTTTTGAATTAACTAAATTCTAATATGCTTTTGTCTTTTATGATGAATCAAAAGTATTGTTAATTAGTTAGTATTATTCTTATGCTTATGCTTAAATTGTATTTTAATTTTTCTGCTATTCAGTATTTCTATCTTTTATTGAGTGGCCTCTTTTTGGTTTATCAAATGGTTTAGACGAATCTGATCTAATTTAAGTTTAATTTTAATTATTAACATTTGGCTATTAACCATTTCGACTTCTATCATTTTAGAAGTTAGGATTGGAGTTATTTTAAGGAAGTTAGTTTTATTAGAATTGTTGATAATAATTACTATTCTATGGTTATTACTAAAATTAGTTTTACTAAACATTTGTCTGTGTTTGTGTTTGAAGTGACATTTTCTAAATATCATTATTTTATGTTTAATAATTATAATTTTTTTATTTTTCATTATATTAAACCTAATTCTGCAGTTAAAAACTTGTTTATTAATTTTATTGAAAATTATTTTATCTCTGTTACTAAGATTAGATGCTTGCTGGTTTAAATTAATAGATTTATTAAGCTTCCTACTTACTTGATTAGGTTTCTATTTATAAGTGATAATAATGTTAATATTTTTAAAAAAAAATCATTGTTGTTACATTAAGTTTATTGCTGAATCGCACGATTTGGCAAATTAAATCCTTGTCTCAAATTACTCATTTTAATTTTACTTTTACTTTATGTCTTCTTCTTACTTTCTTTCTTTCCTTCCTTCTTCCTATTTCACAAAAGTTTATCTTATTTTATGCGATAATAAGCTTGCTTTAACTTTTATTTAAAATTGGAAAAAAATTACTTTTATCAAATTTTTTTTAATAAAATATATGTTGTGATTTTAGAATATTTTGCATAAGAAAGTTGATAAAGGGTAAGAATGAATAAATAAATAAATTCAAAATACACTCAAAACAAAATCAATATTAAAAACTCATTGTTTTTATCATCTATTTACAATTTATTATTTACATAAATTTTATTTATATTATTTAATTCAATAGTAAAATGAATGATTTGTAATTTAAGCAGAAACAAAAGAGCCATTTCTCTAGAAATTTCTTCCATTTTTGCAGCTGCTATTAGCTGTTTACCTTCTCTCCTTTTAAGAAGGAGATTTAACCATTTAACCAGATATAAAAAAGTTTTGCTATGTTATGCTCTTTGTTGATTACCTACTCATACTACTTTTTGTTGAAAAGACTGAATTCATGTTCAAAAACTTTTAATCCATATAGCTATTTTCCTCTAGCATTTTTTAACTTAGATCTTGTAAACTAATCCTAGATCTGACATTCTAAAAAATATTTTGCAAAATAATAAGTTTGTTTTTAATAAATGAAATATTTTTCAAAGTTAATTTTAAATTAAATAAATTTTTAATTATTTTTTTTTGTGCTCAAAAATTAAATATTCTAATTAGTTACTCAATATTCTAATTGATTATCAAAGTAAATTTATTATTTAATCAAAATATTTATTTGCACATCGAAACAAATAAATGATTTATAAGAGAATTAATTTGCTAAATTAAAATAAAGAGAATGAACAAAATATATATTATATTTTACTTGCATATATCCTGGTAGAGCGTGATTTGGACATTATTCTCTTGGCAATTGCTTCTCGAAAGGAATTATGTTAAGCTTATTGCTATTATTAATATATCAAATTATATTTTAATCTTATTGTTTGTTTTACATTTATTGATTTACTTTTTATAGACTATGGATTTTTTGTTTGGGTTTTTTACCCACTAATCATATTCATAATGAACTCCTTAGTACACACCTACTAATTTATTTTCGAGAGATTTATGTGGAGAGATTTTGCTGAAATTTGGACCCACTCGGCCTAATGACTTCTTAGTAACCTCAAAGTTAGGCTGATATCCATTATCTGGTATTTTCTCAACAGGTTTAAAAGTACTAACTACTTCTCTATTTAATTATTTATTAAACGACAAATCTCTTAAATGTTTCACTTTCGAGCTGACTTAAGATTCATTTAAATATTCAAATCTCTTCTCATTCACTTTATAAAATTTATCGTAACTATCTTTAGATCTGTTTTACAAATTATTTATAAATTATTCAATAAACAATTTATTTATTTTTTATGTTTTAAAAATTTGTAATTAAAATATTTTTTGGAAACTATTTTATTTATTTATTTATTTTTTATAATTAAATTTTGATTTTAATTTAGTTTTAATTACCTATTGAGCTGTCTTTTAAAATCTATAAAACCAGAAACCTTTCTTTTTACTCTCTCTGGATAGGCAATTATTTCATTATTGGCTTTCTCAGGTGATTACGAATGGGATTATTAATTCACTTAATCATAGGATTTATCTAAATATGATTTACAAAAACTCTATTATGTATTTATTTTTATTGGTGTTTTTTAGTTATTAGGCGTTTTTTACTATTCTTTGCTTCTCTTTGAAGGTGATTGCAAAAAAGATCGAGTAAGCACCATACTTTGATCAAGGGTTGCTGCTTACTCCTTAGAGTTATTTTGCATCACAGATTGACGAGCTTAGTTTATTGTGCTTTACTACTATTACTAGCATTATGAAGCTAATATATTTTACTATGTTTATTACTTGAATTTCTGCTAGGTTTTATAAACCTTTAAAATGTCCCAAACTAACTATGGCCTCCTATATATTCAAATTGAATAATCTACATTTTACAAAATCAGTTTTTAGAACTAAATGGAATTTAATAAAGACTAAGTAAGATAAGTAAGTAACCATTTGCATAAAATTCTCTTGCATTAACGATATAAGATAAATCATAATAAAAGATTTACTTTTTTAATGGATCTGGATTAACATAAATAAACCCACCTTTTTTTTTGCTTCTAACTTCTTATTTTTAGGACTTAATTATTTTATTAGAAAGAAGTTAATTATTCAAATCATTTTTATCATTTTTTAATAAAAAACTTACAAAAGGTCTATTATATTATTCACGGCTAATTTATTTCTAAAATGGCTCCATTTTATTTGCAGTATCAATTTTTTCTTTAATTGTTATCTAATAATCATGGAAATAACTTCTTTAATTTTATATATTAGCTGTATTTGGCCTATTTAATTAGCTTTCTTTTGTGAGGGCTTCTATTTCATCAAACAAATTTGAGTAAGGATTCTGATTTGCTAAAAATGATTCCTTCTTTTTATTCTTTGTTGTTTGTGAATTAATAACTCTTTCAAGCATGGTTCTAGCATCTCCGCTTTATCTTCCAGATTTGCTAAACATGCCCTATCCGCTTGGATCATACTTATCTTGAATCATTAGCTTTCAAAATAATTTTAGACTAAAATATTTATTTGTTAAGCTATTAGTTATCTTTATTAAAAAATATTCCACACAAAATCAATTAATGTTTGTTTATTATTCTATTAATTTAATACTTAAACAATAATTAAAAATATTACTTTATCATTCATTCATTCATTAAGCGTAATTAATTTAATAATTATAATTTAAAAGTAATTAGTGGATAACACTCATTATCTCCTTTAATTCACTCCACATAAATATAAATGATTAATAAAATTAATTAAAAGTAAGTTTTGTAAATAATATTTCAATTCAAAGATATCTATTTATTAATTTAATTAAATTCAAATTCTATTTAATTACTATTCTGCTAAAAAAAATAATTAAATATTTTATAAAAAATATATTTTTAATGCTTTCTAACTTAAAAAAAAATATATGATAAGTATTTTTAAGCAAATTTCTGAATAAAATTAAAATAAATCTAAAATTTTACATATATTTTTTTGAGCTATTTTTTGAAATTATATACGATAAATAAGATCATTATTTATTGAATATTTGTGAATCATATATTTATATATATAGATGTATTTATTATTAATATTTATTTTACTTCAAACAAAACTTTTACTAGTTTGAGCACATGCAGATTACATGAAGAAATCTAAAAAATATTATTAACAATAATTTTCACTTTAGTTTTACTTATTTGAATTTGAATTATTACTTTATTTTTTTTCATTTAATTATAATTTATCATTTTCTTACATTCATTTTTTATTTAATTATTCAGAAACCATTGCATTGATTTCATTTTCGCTTATTAAATATTTCTTTGTAGCCTCTTAATCTATTTTATAAGTAGGAAAATTAAAATAAAATCAATACATTTATTAACAATATAATTTATAATTACAATTGAATTCAGGTTGAGGTAAATCGTCAAACTTAAGAATCTCAAATTCATCAGCAAATAAGGCTGGGTTATGATCGCTTATTTTACTAACAAGATCGAATCTTTCTATTTTTTTAGTAAATTACTTTTATTATTAAATTAAATTTGCAATAATTTATTACATAAACACATGAAGCAAGTCTACAGATAAGACCAAAGATGCTTTGCCTCAGGATTAAAGGAAAGAGCATTCAAATAAAGTCTAGCAGCTTCATCAAAATCTTATTTATAAGCATGAGCTATACCTAAATTTACCCAAACTCTGACATAGTTAGGTTTAAGCTCAAGAGCTCTGTAGTAAGCATTAATGGCTTCATCTGCCTTTCCAAGCTGAGCAAGAGTGGCACCAAGTTTGTTCCATAGTGAATAGTTACTAGGGTCATACTTCAAAGCTTCTCTAAATGACTCTACAGAACCTTAGTAATCTCTTGATATATATTGCAAGACAGCTAAGCAAACCTTATTTTATTTTAAAATTTATAACATTTAAATTTGATAAAATTTTTTTTGTATTAAATGAAGAAATTAGAGAGATTTCAATTACATGTAAATCAGCATTTTATGGGAATTGGTTACGAGCAGCATAGAATGCATCGAGCATGTTTTTATTCATATTCTTAATATCATCAGTGGATAATTCACTATATACTTTATCATCAGGTACTATGTCAGCAGGTATAGGGAAAGCTTTTTACATATCACTTATTAAGTACCATTATTTGAGGAAGCCCATGGCCTTAACTTCATCCAAAATATTTGTACATGAAACACCTAAAGCGAGGAAAGTATCTGGGTTTCTATCATCTTTTTGTAAGGCATTCTAAATTTTTTATAATAGGTAAGATAATTAATCAATTTAATGAATGTTTAAAAATCTAAATTACTAATAAACAGGCAACAGCTCTTTAATCTTGATCCATTTCTTAGTGCAATCTTCCCATTAGTCTCCAAGTGTTAGCGCTGCTGGGAGCGTCAGGATTCTTTTAAATTTGAGCTTCTAAGGCAAGAATAGCATCAAATGGTCTGCCACTTGCAATAAATTCTAAAGCAAGGTGGAGAGGATTTTCATGTGACATATAAGGATTGGCTTTATTGAAGGCATATCTACCTGAAGCATCTTTGTATAAACTTTATTCTTCTAAATCACTTGCTTTTTACCATGCTTTGCTTAATTCTTCATAATCTCCTGATTCCTACATATATTTTAAGACATCTTAATATTCCTTGTCCAATTTCTCTTCAAATCCTTCTTCATCTTGTCTTTCTTTTTCGTACTCTGATCTATTATTTTAAATTTATTTTTACTAAAATTTTAAATCGAAAAAGCATTCTTATTTTACATTTTCTATTGCCAATATTATTCTAAATTAAATCCATCATTGTTTTCAGATTGCTTTTACTCTTCCATAGCGTTTTCATAGGCTTTGTTGAAAACTAAAAATTTTTTTATTTTGTTTGTTATAAAAAGTAATACAAATTATTTAATAAATTCAATTTACTTGCATCAATATCTTTTTAATCTTAATCTGGAACTCCTTCTACAATTTCATTACCTTCAATTTTTAGCTGACCAGATTTGAGATGTCCCATGAAGTGCAAAAACTTAGAGTTTTTCATTCTTGGGCTGTCATCCTTGGCCATTTTATCAAACAACTCGCCAGCATCATGCTTGATCTTTTGCTACTCGAGCTCAACATTTTCCATTTCGTTTTCCATCATTAATTGCTTTTAAATATTGTTTCATACTTATTATAATGCCAAATAATTTTTGGAAAATAAAGCTTAAATAATAATGTTAATTATTTTAAAATAATAGCAAGGATAAAAGGGTAATGCTGTTACTTATGCATATTCTTCAGCTTCTTATTGTAGCTTTAGAGAATCAAATTGCTAGCTCATTAATTTTTCTTATTCTTACATTTATTAAATTTACAATGCTTGCTACTATCTGAATTATTCTTGCATCATTTAATCCATCATCATATTTTCATGATGCATCATTTGCTATTATTAAACAAAAGCTTGTTCCATTTATAAATTTTGCTAGTGCATTAACATTTATTGTTAGTTAAAGTGTTAATCCATAACTTATTAGTTAGCCATTTCTTCTTTATTTATCATATCAAACTTTTAATTCATTATTTGCATCATTTAAGCTCTTTCTTGCATAGCATTCTTCATCAGATCACCTTGTTATCCATCGGTTCTGAAACCTTACAATCTATCCCTATTTTTTAAATCAAAAGAGTTCTAACCTTAAAAAAAGCAAATAGGACAAATGGAGAGCTTAAAGAATTTAAAATTTATTTCTAATTATTACTAATTCTAAGCATTTCCCATGAATAAACTTCCCATTAATCTATTAAAAGGATTTATGTTAACTTGAGAGGAAGACTCGCCATTTACATTACAAGCACCTAATAGAAAATTTAAAACAATAGATTTAGATCAGAGAGCTCAATGGAATGGTTAAAAAAGTATAATATGTATAAATAATAGGGCGATGATTTTTATAAATAGTTATTTTACCTCCTGTTAAGATATCACGCATCATTTTTCCTATAATATAAAAATGCTTTGCTTTTATTTAAAATCAATGTTAGTTTTCTATTTATAAAAATTTTAATTTGTTAAAAAGATAAAATCAAAGGGATTTAATTATTCCTTTTAATATAGCAATCTAATAAAGGATTAATAATAATGAATAATTCTTGTTTAATATGAAAACTGATGACGTACGAAACCTCATTTTTTATCAACATATATCATTTTTTTTTTACACATATTACAAAATCTTATTTTCATTTTTATGGTTAACATTCTAAAAGAATCATTAAACTTTCTCAAAAAATGCAAATTGATAAATCAAATATCTAATTTTGATAAGATTTATCTTCTAGAAAAATAAATGCCCTTTTCCTACAAATTTATTAAAAGAATTTTTTTGATATTTCAAATAGTAATCTTGCAAATTAACAACTTATGTTAAAAACTTTACAAAAGTATTTTATTTTTTTTAAATAAGCTTTTAGTAACTTTTATAAAAGTAAATTTAATGAAAATTTATTTTCTCCTTAAAAAATTTTTTATAATAAAAAGTATGTTTATAAAAATTATAAATTAAATTATTTTAAAATATTTCATTTTTTTTATTAAATTCTGATACCCTTTTATTCTAAAAAAATTAGAATTATAAAATTTTATAAACAAATTTAAATTTTATTAGGGGGAAAATAAATTTAGATTTATTAGATTTTAGAATATTACAAATTAGTAAATGAAATGAAAGAATGGTTATCTGAGCAGAAAAAAAAAATTATTTATATAACAATTGAACGAGCTAGAAAATAAGTATTTGCACAAAGCTTATTGAGTTCTTTTTTTGGTTAATAATTAGACCAATTATTTTTGGAATTAGAACATCTATTAAATTTAGTAAGTGATTCATAAAAATGAAGAGAATGTATATGAATGAAAGTTTGATTAATAATTTTTAATTCTGAGTATTTTAAAGGAAAAATATATGCAAAATAAATGAATGAATACGAAGAAATAAATAATATTTAATATTCAATGATTGAATATTATTTTTTAATAAACTTTTTTGTAAGTTATGATTAGATTAATTGTTATTTTTTAAGTAAATAGTTTTGGTGAGTGTTTAGTTAATTTATTATTTGGTTAATTTATTACCATTTTGGTAAGAATCTGTTGATAATAAATGTAGTAAGAAGTGTTTAGTTAGATACAAAAAATTATTTATGTTTCTAAATTATTTTTAATATAAGTGAAAATTTTTTTTTGATAAATTATTATTGATTGAGATTATTTATTTTATATACAATAAACTGTTTTTTTTATTATTCAATTTAACCAAGGATGATTCAGTATTCCACAAGCGTCTAGTCTTTTTAAAGGGTCTTATTGAATCATACCAATAATTAAATCAAATAATAGGTCTTTTTTTTCTAACTCAGTGTTAATCAAATTTTAGTTAAGTGTCTACAAGAAATCTGCTCCGCATTTTTAAATTTGTTAGTATTTTTTAGAAGAGGAGTATTCTTTTTCGTATTTTCCTATCATATTTTCCAAAAACACAATATTAAACAAAGCAAATCCCAGAGAAAGAATATCGTTTCCTTTTTCTAGACCCATTTTTACTTCTTATTTTTGAATGGATTCTATCATTTCAGGTGATAAGTACATTTTAACTCTGTTTTTCCATTTAGGATAAACATTGATGCTCGTTTAGGTACTCTATGACAGTAAACTTGACGAAAAGGAAGAGTCATGTAATTAACTGTTATCAGTATGGTGGTCTGTATGAATTTCATATGAATACGCAAAATCAGTCAGCATGAAAACAGGTACTTACTTTTAATCATCTGAAATAAAGCAAAGTATGTTTTCAAGTTTAATATCATTATGAGCTATATTTTCTCCTTAGTGAAGGTAGTTCAGTGCCGAGGCTACATTTCTCAGTAACTGTCTCACTTCTTCTAAGGAGTATGCAGCGCGCTTCTGTTGTTGGCTTCTCTCAATAAAATAGTGGAAGGCATCACAAGAGGCTCTTGGGAAGCTAATAGCACATCCACCTCTGTATTACTTGTAATATTCAATCGGACTTAAGATATTCTCATGAGAAAGCCGTGAAGCAATGTTGTATTCGTTTTCAATGTCTTTGCAAGAAGATATACACTTTTCGTCATCCCTTAAATGGAGGCATTCTTTGATGACGAGCTTCTCAACAAACTTGCTCTTTTTAGATTATTTTTCGAATCCTGATACAAGAATTCTGTTTGAGTAAGACAATTCTTCTAAGTCTTAGCATGTATCCCGAATATAATTTGAGTGTTAGTTTTTTGGTTGAAATGTCATTTTACATAAAATCACAATTTATTGATTAATTAATTATTATCAAAACTCAGTATGAAAATTTGAGTATTTATATCACCTTTGGTTAGTAAATTGAGCAAAAAAAAATCCAGTTGATTTTAAAATTTGGTTATCCCTCCCCAAGAGTTATGTATTTGATAAAATTTCAATCAAAAATTAATATGTTTAAATGATAATTTTGATCAAAATCTATTCAAAAATGCATGAAAACCAAACAAAAACTTGTTTTCAGAAATAGGAAAATAATAAAAATCAAATAGACACAATATATAAAGCTAACAAACCTTCAAAATGGAGGTAAATGTGCGAAATATGACACTCAATAATGATGCGTAATCACTCTTTTATCACTTTGAGCTCATTACTTATCTTATAACTATGTCATCTGACTATCTTTAAGGCTGATTAGTGAGTATTCGAGCTATGTGCAGACGATTGGCTCTGGTCAAAACGTAAAGTAAAAAGAATAAAATTTGTTTGAAACAAATTTTGATTTGATTTGATAATGTTTGATAATATTGTAAAAATTGATTGAGTGATTGCAAAGCATAAAAAATAAAGAAATATTAGATGTTAATCAATGATTTAGTTAGCTGGTAGACATATAAATTTCAAAATTCAAATGATAATAAAACAAACGATTTAAAAATAATTAGTAAAATATTTTAATTAATTTTGTGTATTTTTTATCAAAAGCTAAAATTAAATTCTAATTCAAATAGTTCAATTTGAGAAAATAAAGCATTAAAAGATTGATATCTATCAATACGAATTGATAGCAATAATTAATAGCTTCTTTCATCAATTAAATCAACTAAGTAAATAAAAACATATTAATTTATCATAGTCTGCCTTATTAAATCTGAAAAGTAAGAGTTTACCTGTTTATTTCTGATAAAATTTTTATCTATTCTAAATCCTTTCTATTAAATTTTTTTTAAAAAATCTAATAAATTAATTAACTCAAATACCATGTTGATATCTGATATGCATGCTATCTATTTCATAGACATAAAAATAAAAAACTTTTATTTTTTTAAATTAATTTATGAAGTAATGCTTTTATTAATTCTTATTTATACAAAATATCTAACTAAATAAATAAAATAGAGGATTTAGTATATGTTTTACAAAATGACATTTAAGTATTTATGGAGATTTAATAATAATTTGAAAAAGAGAAATTAGATAATTCCAACAACAACTTTTAAAGTGTGTCATATTACAAAAATTTGATAGATTGCTTTGAAGAACTATAAAATATAAATACATAAAAATAATGAATTGAAGTAGGATTCATATATCTATAAATTACAAAAATAAAAAATTTATCTTTTTATTTAAGTAAATAAATCATTTTTTTTCTATTAATAATAAAATAATTTCAATTTTTTATTTAGATGAAACATTTACAATTTAATATTAAAATAAAATTAAAATACTTAAGATAATTCAGCGAAAGTGAAATACAATAAGTTAAAATGAGCTATTTATTAGTTTTTGAATAGCGTCTATAATAAGAGCATATCTTAAAAGTTAACTTGTTTATCTATTAAAAACAGGACTTTTTTAATTAATATTAAAGTGATCACCGATAAATAAATAAATTATTCTTTTATTAAAAATAAACTTATTTGAGAAATTAATTAATTTATTTTATATAGCTTTATCTTATGTGTAATAATGATTAACTCAAATAAATTAATATCTTTAGTATTTTCAATATAAAATTATTTATGTTTAATAAAAAAATAATAAAATTTAAACATATATAAGATAATATTTACAGTAAATAATTAATAAATTTTAATAATTATATAAATAATTTTGTATAGAGAGAGAGTGAGTGAGTCATTCATTATTAAATTTGTAATGTCATTAGATTAGTCTGGTACTGTTTTAACTCAGATTGCTATAATAAAAATATGTTTATTATTAATAATAAATCTAATAAAGTATATTAATATATGAATTTGTATAATTACTTATAAGTGTTATGATAATTTATTATAGAGCTTTGGCTCAAAAAATTCTTTGAATCCTTGCTAATTGAATTTTATACCATATTTCTTCCATGACATGCAATTTTCTAATCAAAATGGAGATTTTATTGTAAGTAGGTATTTTAAATAATAAAATTAATTACATATTAAAGAAGGCAAGCATTAAGGATTAAACGTTTCTGAAGCTAATAATTTTTTAAATAAACCTAGTAAGACAGATTGATCAACATTTTTGAGAAGGAACCCAAATTTTTCTCCTTAATTAGTGTCCATAATAAATAAATTCATAATTGTGATCTTTTGATTAGAAAAATTAAGCGAATTTACAGAATGTTTGTAATATAAATTGGTTACATCTTTATTTTGCTTCAAAAATTTTGATAAAAAGGAGGATAGATTTCCCCAAAAAGAAAGATTATCATCTATTTAAACAAACGGATCAGAAAGGAAAATCAAAATTTCTTTAATAACATTCTCTATGATTTATGGTCTAATTAATTATTTAGAAGTTGCTTTGTAATTAATATCAATAAAATATCTAAATTAAATTATTAATTACTTCTTTATATTTGTTAACAAATATGATTCATAAATTCTCCAAAAGGAATCTTGCTCATATTCTACCATTGCAAAAGCTTTAGAGAAGGTTTAATTTAGGTCTGAAGTGAAAGCGAATAGTTTTAAGTTAGTTATAATGGGAACCAGCTCAGTTATAATAAAACTCGAAGAGCAGTACAAGCAAATAGATTTCATAAACATAAAATTTAGAAAAACAACATCAAAGCTATTAATAACAAGCTAAGAAATATAATAAAAATATTTAAATAAAAAGTTTTACTTCTGAAAAATATTTATTTACATTTTTGATGAGGGTCTAGAAATTTTTTGGTCCTAAAATTAAGTATATTTTATTCATCTCTTCCTTTACATCAAATTAAATTTTTGAAGAAGAGTTTTGATTATCTTTAGAGACTATACTTAAATATATTTTTTTTAGTGAAGCTAAAACAACTTGTTTATCTTTTTATAAATATGCGGCTGAGAGTTGTATAAATAAGAAATCAGCCATGTTATTATGTATAATATTCAGCTATTCAAAAATTCCAAACATCATTTTGTAATCTGAGTCATTTTCTTTTCTATGCGCATCTGCTAATTGATTGATAATCTCCAGACAAGCATTCTCTTAAATAACTAATATTGAATTTAATAACAACGACTATTAAATTTGCAGCTTAAAATAGATAAATTTTTTTTAATTTAATTGAATTATTGAGTTTTGGAGGATTAAAGAAATTTTAATTATTTTTTATGGCTAAAAAAGAAAAAAAGATTTGATAATAATATAAAAAAGCGGGAGTTAAAGCAATTGGTTATAAAAATTGAATTTAAAATTACTTATATTTAAATCATCAAAGTGGGATTGAAATACATTATAAATTAAAGCCGCAGCTGACTAAATCATTACAGCTTCGTTTTTAGAATTTGACTTTGATTTCATTTGTCTGATGAATTCCTAATTCCAAAAAAAAAACACTTTTATTTCTATATTGAAAACAAAAATGAAATACATTTAAAAATTCTTGCAAATTTTCGATGGATGGATTTTGAGCAAGTTAATTGATTTCATCACTAAAGTTTGAATAAAATTCTTGAGGAAGATACATTTCTGCTTAATCTGTGACTTCTATTTCTTCAAATTCTTCTTCTATCTAATCATATTAAGGTTCCAGTTATTCTTCTATTTCCTCTTCCAAGTTTGGGGTACTACAAGTAACACTGCAAGCAGTATAAGGTTGCTTTGCTTAATTGCTTTATATTTTAAAAATAAATGATTTATGTAAAAAATATATTAATGATATTCAATCATTAATGTAAAATTTAACAAAAATATACTGTAATTAATCAATTTTATAATATTTATCTTTGTTAGAATTATTTAAATATTTTAAAATCAATTTTAAAAGAGTTTTATTAAAATTTATTAAAATCTTTGTAATTGAAAAAAATAATTTACAGTACCTATTTTTATTTTTACATGTTAATTTTTTAAAGCTATTTTGGGTTTCAAATTTTTTAAGTTTTTAAAATGCAATTAGAAAATAAATATAATTTACTCTTAAAGTTTGATGTCACTTGGATTGTAAATGTCGCTAATTTACTGTATATCATTTGAAGTACTTTCTGAGTCATTAAATCTATATGGAGTTTCTACATTTAGAGGATCATATCCTCTAACATTTTTATATTTGCTAGATATTTTTTCAACCTTTGGTTCTTATGGGATCATTTGCTAGTATGAATACTTTTAATTTTGGACTTCAATGTGGACATCACTTGGATTGTAAAAATTAGAAGAATCTTCTTCTTTCATATCTACGTCATCATCGTCATCATCAAATTTTTATCTGCTAGAAACCTTGAATTAGGTATTTTCTGAAATGTAGATTTCATCATCAGAGGAAGAGTTAATGTCAACTTTAACAGATTGAGAAGGGATTGGAAGATTATTAGTAATTGATAATTCATAGATTTGATTTCCCGAATTTTATGTGTTATCTAAAAGCTGTCTAATTTCTTTTCTTATGTCGCTTAATGATACTCTCATTAGAATATCATCTATTTTTCTATAAAAAAGGAATCAATTTATTGTAAAATATTTTATGTTTGTTAAAATTTTAATTTAATTGTTTAATTACATAAACTTTTCTTATTATCCTATTAAGAAGCATTTTCTAATTGAATTTCTATATTTATCAGTCTAGGCTGGATTAAACTTTTGGTAGTAAAGAAGTATGAATTCTAGCATTTCTTGAATGATCTTTGGTTCCTTAAGACAATTTATAAATTAAAGGCCAGAGATAATAGGCTTAAAATCATCTTGTTCGCTAAAAAAGTAAGATAAAAATATTAATGGTGAGTTTGTTTCATAAAATATTCACATACTTGTAAAATAGCCAATCATGGAATATTGCTTCTTTAATCTGGGATTTAATGAGGTCTAAATTCTCTGAATTGTTAAGAGCCCATAAAAATATTTGAGGCTTACAGTCTATACAATTTGGGTTTTGTTGGTTGTTGTTTTGAATTAAAAAACGTATAATATCAACAAATAAAAATTAAATATTGGACTCAGGAGTTTTATATTATTTCATAATCCATTTTAGTCTGTATTCGTTTGCACTAGAACTATTTGACTTAAATAAAATTATTTTAATGTTTTCAACAATATTAAATCTTAAAATAAATTCTTTTAATAAGAAATGAATGATAGTTTACATATTATATTAATAAAGTATTTCAAAAAAAATGTTTTGAACAATGTAAATAAATAAAAAAATTAATTAATTTTCGGTTACACTTAGCATAGGCTCTAGCATATATTCTAGTTTGCAAGGAATTAAAACAGAATATATAAAATATTTTTATTCTTTCTTAACGTATACATTTTTGATTAACATATCTAAGAGAGTACTAAACAGTTTAATAAAATTAATAAATATTATACAGAATATTTCTAAATTATTATTGTGGTTACTCGCCATTAGGTTGCACTGTTAGTAAGTCTTTTGTAATTTATTCTAGCTCATCTTTATTGGTATCGGAGAGCAGCCTAACTAAATCTCTACCAAGAGAGAGACAAGCTATTTTATCATGATTCCAGATAACTTAAATAATTAATATCATGATTTGCTTATATTCGGATAAGCTAGGATCGTCTACGTACATGAAAATATTTAGTAACTTAATGGTTTTAAAGAATACTAAAATGTTAATTGCTTGAAATGTTTTAATGCTTTCTATATTGTCATAAATTAGAGTTATTATTTTTGAAAAGTAAGTTAAGTTTCTTTCTGAAAAATCTCCTTAAATAATATTCTTCAGGTAGTAAAAAAAAACTTCATCCAAGCGAAACATTTCATTATATTTCAGTAGAGTTTCTAAAATGGCCCCAAGTTAGTAAACAGCCTGATCTTTCAAATCGTCAAACTCAAATTGTTATATCTATATAATTATTTATCAAGTCAATTAAATTAATTAAGCAAATTTTAACTTCTATACCCATATTAATTTGTTTATGAATTCCTCCATCGCTTGAGTTCTTATTGTCTTTAAATATTAGAAGAGCTAGCAGCGATTAATATAAAAAAGTATTAAATTTTTTAGATTATTTTTCAATTAAATGTTACTTCTTATTCGTTATCTTTACAAAGCAGAATATGGTAAAGAATACCGTGTGATATAAAGTGCATATTTTAATCATTATTTAGAGTCTTTTGTTAAAAAATAGAAATCAAAAATAAATTGGATTGAACATCAATCAAACTTCAAGAATTTTAATTAAAAACAAAGCTGTACTAATTGCTGAATTTTTCGAGACCTTTCTGCTACAGAAGAATTATTATCCATAATATGCTTCAGGAAATAGAACGAATTGACGAAAATCTATATAAAAAAGAATTATTACACCAAAGAAATAAAAAATTTTGCTATGAAATGCAGATAATAAAATTAGCTGATTGAAAAATGCTTCTATCAATCAAAGTTATTGATAGTGAGAGAAATGAAAAACAAACATAAGCAAGTTTTTGTTTGTTTTAAATAATATATGCAAATAAATATGCTGACTTAATCATGTTCGTTCAAATAATGACAGAGAGAATATTTGTAAATATTATATTCGCTTTTTAAAAATGATTCTAGGACCTAATTATTCTATTCTACTAATTACATATTTATTGTCTACAACCAAAAAAGTAAAAAATCTTATTTTAAAATTAATTAAAAAATACAAAAAAGATTGCCAATCAGATTGTAATTAACTTGTTATTTACAAATACTACATATAAAGTGCAAAAATAAGCTTATATTTAGTATAAATTATATTCTAATCAAATAAAAAATTGTAATTAATTAAAATATTTTTTTATTAGAGTTATCATTATTAATTAATATATTTCTAATCAATTTTTCTCTGTTTCAATAAATTAGCATCTAAAATACTAAAAAATTTTATTTTAAAGATAAATGAATTTTTATATAATTAGAAAATATTTGAAATACTAGAGTATTTTATTAGCTATCTGTTAATTAGCTTTTTGATGGCAGCATAGCCACAATAAATTTTAATAGTTATTCAATAAATATGAGAGGTCTTAAATAATAACAAGCCATTTATTTTTATTTAAAATTGATTTAAATATTAGCAAAATTGTTTAAATTAACTACTCTATGTGCCAAAAATTAATTGACAAAAATAAAAGAGGAACATTTATTATCCATATTTGAATTGGTTTTTTTATTTAATTTTCATTCAATAAATAATAACTTACTCTAATTATTTTTTTAGCTTTCATCATATTTTTAAATAATATCTCTATTAGTTATTTTTAATTTAAATGATAATGAAAATGAAGTATAAAATGGGATAAGTTATTATTATTGATTGATTGATATAATTTCTATTTTTTATATCCTGCAAAAAGTTATTGATATGAATAAATAAAATAAGTTAAAATTAAAAGATAGAGGAGATAAATAAATAAATTTTATTTTATATAAAATAATATTATTAAGTTTAAAAATTATGATTTCAATCTTAATCATTTTCGTCATTTTATTCTTCCTCTTCTTCTTATTTATCTTCATCATCTTCCTCGTTGTTACTTAAATTGTCTTTTTCTTTATCATCATCGTCATCTTATTCTTCATCTTAATTATTATACTCCTATTCATTTTCTTCTTCAATTTCTTAATCCTCTTCCTCATCTTTATGAGTATCTTCTGCTTAGCTTACAGAGTTATTTTCTGTATGAGATTATTGTTTAGAGTTTTCTTCAGCTGTCCTTTATTTTTCATGTGTATTATCTATTGTTTTATCGGTAGAAGAGTTATCAATTTATTCAAATTTGCTTGTTTTTTGTTCTTGGTTTTATTCTTCAGGGTGTATGATTTTATAATTTCCTCCTTTCTTTGACATGCTTGGTATTTTTACTCTTACTGGTGAAAGACTCTATTTAATTATTTAAATAAAATATAAAATAAAAGATTTATTTAGGAGAAATTACAAATTAAGGATTAGGATGGGCATTTTTAATATCATCTTTTGTAGCAGCTAGATCAAAAACACTATTGTAGTTCTTTTTCTTCATCAAAAGAGAGTCGTTCTACATATTTTGATTGTTGAGTGAGTAATTACTTGGTGCTCTTCCATTATTTGAAGATACTGGTGTCCATCTCTAATCATCTTCAACTGTCTATTTTTCAGGTAAGCCAAATCCTTATTAAAGCTTTTTTTGAAGTTCTACTTTTTTTTGTTAATTAATAATATCCTCTATACCTTCTTAAATTGTTTTTTCATCAAAAGGAATCCAGTTACCAGAAGGGTTTTGATTCAGCATAGTTTTCTTATTTTAAACACTATGCTAACCTATTGGGTTTTGCTAGAACTAAAATATATTCTAATTTGCATATGAAGAGGGCAAAGAGCTATGCTTTACTAATTTAATTATTTTAAATCAACCTTAAAATCTAAAATAATTAAATTTACATTAATTCTTTCCAAATAGCTAAACATTTCTCTGCTATTCAAGTATTCTATTTTGATAATTTTTAAGATTCTACTTTCTAATTTACTCAATACTTGTAAGTGGTGAGACTTAATTTTCATCATTTAGAGGTGGTAGATTGATATTATTGTTTTCTCCTTTCCTATTAGAAAAAACACTGTTATTTTAATGGAATTTGTTATCATTTATGTTGCTGGACTCATCTATTAAAGCTTCAAGTTTACTAATTTTTTATTTCATTCTAATTATGTCATTTTCTTTTACTCTTAGAAGTGTTTATTGGGATTTAAGCATATCTCTCACCATTTTTACTTCATTATCTTTTTCTTCTTGAGATTTCTTTATTTCTTAATTTATTTTTAAAATTAATGAATTATTGAGCATCATATTTTAATAAATAAATGAAATTAATACAAGGTAATATCTTTTTTTGGTACTCTTATAGTTATTTCTAAGCTTTTACCAAATTAGTTTTCAGCCTTTCGTTCTTAATTAAAAAAAATAGTTGAATTATATTCTAATGCTGTAAATTAACTAATTAATTACATCATTGTAAAACATCATTTTTATCTTATTAAAATTTATTGATTCATCTTCTTTTTATGATAGCTTATCCTGAATTTATCTCATTTTTGCAGCAAGTTATTTTAGCTAATAAATTACAGTCAATAAAAGTATTATTAAATAATCAATTTACTTTATTTTCTTTTTGGTTATTTTACTCCCTCAACTCTTCAAGATCCTAATCTTATTATTCTTTTATGAATTTAGTCTCGTCTAGCTAATAAATTATTCAAAATTAAAGCAAAAAAAATGATTAATTCTTATTTTAATAAAGCTGTAGTAATATTTAATTTAAAAACTAATCTAAACTAAAATTTAAGAATAAAAAAAAATAAATTATAAATTTATAAAATCCAGATAAATAATTAAATCACTTATATTTTTTAAAATTTTTAAATCAATTAAATTACTTACATTTAAAAAAATTTTTTTTAATTAATTTAATCATTAATGGAAAAAATAAATTTGGTTTATTAAAACGAAATATTTAAATTAAAATAAGCTAAATAAATAAAAATATTTTAGTTACTTCACTAATTTTTTGGTCAATTTATTCTTTTGTCTCTTAAATTGTTTTTCTATAATTAGTAATGAGTGTACTTTGCTAATTCTTTATTCTAAATTAGTAATTTATATAAATATTTAGGTAATACTAAATAAGCAATTTTTGAAATTACTTTTCCATAACCTCAACTTCTGATTTTAAATTTTATATTTCAAGTTCTTTTTCTAAGAGTTAATGGTCGAAATCTTCTTATTTTGACTTATGAGTGTTTCTCTCTTCTATTAGCTAGCAAGAAATAAGTTAATTTTAATTTAAATATTAATTTATACTTAATTTTTCATTTTGGTATAGCTTTCCTACAAATTTTGAATTTTATTTTCATAATTATGAGACAAGTTTTATATTTTATTTTGGTATTCTTGATCATTCTTAATATGTTTTTACTTCTCCTCTTCTATCTACTAATTTAATGCTTATACTTAATTATTCAGTTCTTAAACCAAACTAGATAGTTAAGGTATTTTCTTTAGCTTTTCTTCACTTTCATTTTGTAAAAGTTCAATTTCATTTTATTTATCTTACAGTGCCTGTTCTAATTAACTTAACCTAAGCATCATCTAATTGATCTATAAATCTTTTTATTCAGCAAGTTCATTTTAATTTTTCTACATAAAGCTCATATTTTCATTCAACATTTTTATTTCCTTTAAAAATAAATTTATTTTAATAAAAAAACTTTAAGTTTAATAAAAACGCCCTTCAAGAGTTAATTTTTTTTATCCAGTTAATAAAATCATTAATCAATCAACAAAAAACGATAATTCTTAGAAATTAAAATAAATTTCAAGTTGTTTTATTATGGAAAAATAATAAATACATCATTAACAAAATCTCCTTTCAAAAATAAATAAATAAATGATAGAACAATTATTATTACTTGAACAAGAAGTGAGTTTTTTTAGTTCATAATATCTATTTGATTGCAAAATTCTTCATTTTTTTTTTATTCTAATTCTAACACAATCCTTTTTTTTTCCATAAGCGAAATAAATTTAAAAATCTTCATTATTTAAGCAAACTTTACTTGAGTTCTTACTCTATTTACTTAACTTTTTAATCTCCTCCTTATTCTTCATCGCCTGCCCTAAAGTTAAAATAATTTAGCTAAAATTAATCCAAATGCATGCTTACAAAGTTTTGGCTATTTAAGATTCTAATTCTATTATTTTCTCCTATAATTGTTTGTTTTTCTCTCCTTTTTCATCCAGCAGTTTCTTTATACTCACAATTTCTTCACTAGACTCATATTGCTCTATTTTGATTTTCTAAAATCTAAATAAAAAAAATAAATCTTAATATTTAGAAATTATCAATAAACAAAGTTATACCCTGTTTGTTCTTTAAGCTAGAAATTTTATTTTTCCAATTCTTGAATCCTCTATTGAAGATCTGATATAATTCCTTTATCTTACTCTTTATCAAGCATAATCTCATACTGGCTCTTTTAAGCCATACTTGGTTTTGATTTTAATTTTGTTGAACTTATACTCTTCTCTATTGATTATCTCCTATTTCTAAATATTTAAAAATTAATAAACTACTAACCTAAAACAATTAATTTTATAAATACTTTGCTTCCACAGCTTCATTGTACTTCTTCTGTAAAGATTGTAATTGCTAAATAAAAATATTATAAACTTTAATAATAATATTATAAGAGGTTACTTCTTCCTGTTCTTTGATGTTTTTTTCTTTGTCTGTATTTTCTTTTTAAAGGTCCAATAAATTTTAATTTATAGATTCCTTCTCTAATTTTAATTACTAAAAAATAAAATAATCAGATTTTTTTTGATGAATTAATGTTTTTTATAAATTTTTTACATTAATTTGCTAATCAGCTTATTGCAAACTTTCAACTTATTTAGCAGATGCTTCTTTCAGTGATTAAAGCTTATTTTAATATTTTTAATTGTTCACAGTTTACAATTCAAAAATATTTTAATTACTTCGATCTAAATAGTATTTAATAATTGATCTTTTTCATCTAAGAGTTAGATTTGATGGTCGATACTAAATTTGCATTAAATATAATAAGTAATAATTAAATATTTAGCGTAGTTCTATTCAATTAAATAATCAATAAATTATTGTATTTATTTATAGAAATTCATTATTTTAGTTAAATAAAGAATAAAGATTGATTGATTGCTAAATAGTAAGAATATTTTTGCATTTATGTCAGTTTCATTTAAATATTAACCAATAAATATTATTCAAAATATATTGAAAATAATCATAGCTCATTAAATATTTATTACGTTTCCTATTATTTTTATGCAAGTTATTCCTTTTCTTGCATTGAATTTTCTAGAGTCTTTATCAAAATCAAATACTTCTCCTCATCGAATTTGCTCTATTAATGTAAAATTAAATGATTTTCTAAAAATCACTAAATTGAATTTAATTCTTGGTAATTATAATGCGATTACTTCACCACCTAGCGCTTCTAATAAAGCTTTTCTAGATTTAATTTAATTTTATAATTCCTCTAATTATTCATTAGCCTAATTTATCTATTATAGAGCCAACTCATCAGCTATTTTAGAATAATTATATTTAGTATTATCAATATTTAAGCAATAACAAAGAAATAAAATTTAGTAGAAATGATAAACTTGCTTGAAACAAATAAAATTGTTAAATCAATCTTATTTTAAAATGTTAACTTACAATTTGACTATGATTGATTGGCCATTGCAGATAAGTGTATTTTTGCTTGAATAAACTATTGCTAAACTATAGATAACTTTATCAAATATTTGAAAGTAAGAAATAATAATTAATATATATATTTATATTTCACTGAATCAATCGATTAAATATTCATTAAGTAAATTAATTCTTTATTAATTGGTTTAATTCATAAATTTTACGCATTAAGTTCTGCATTTCTATTTTAATTTATAAAAATATTGTTTGATCATATCGGAATTCAAAAATATCAAGTCTAGTAAATAAAAATTTCAGCTTACTCATATTATCAAATGTTTTATATAAATTGTTGAAAGACGAATTGATATATTTTTTAACTGCATTTCATTAATAATTAAAATTATGGAACCTTATCAATAAATAAATAAATCAATCAATTAAACAAAAAAATTTACATTAAAATTTTGAATATTTTTGAAGAAAGTAAACTTAATATTAATTATAACATTCTTTTAGAAATTCTTAGAAAAAATATTCTAAAAAAGGCAGATCATACAAGAATAATTAATATTTAGAAATTATGGGAGAACATCCATATTTTAATTTAAAAAGCTACGAAGATTTTAACAAGCAAGATAGTTTAATACTTCTTAAGCCAATATATAATAAAAAAATTATGTTTACTGCTGCAAAGCCAAACAACAAAGACTATATTGAGGAATCTGAGCAGTAAATAAATTATCTTCTACTTTAAAATAATTAAGCAAATACTTTTAAATAATTAAAAAGTTGTTTTCTTTATTGTGAACCTAAGCATAAAAAGCCTGATGAAAAATTCTAAAACTGTCTGAGTATCATTTTATACTTATTTTTTTTAAATATTGAAGACATTTATCAGCATTAATGAAATCCTTTTGTAAATTTGCTAATTTTAAAAATAATTTAGAAACTTGTCTTGCAAAATGGAAAGGCATTCACGAATATACATCCACTCCTGAGTTTAGCGGACTTTTCTTACCCAAAAAACTAAAATGAAAACCTAATTAAACAAGTAAAATTTCAAACTAGGTCAAATAACCTATTCATTTGCTAATATTATATCTAATAATTATTCTTAAACATTGAATGTAAATAATTAAATAAATAAAAAATCAAATAAAAAAACAAACAAACAAACAAATGTATATATTAATTTCGTATCTTTTTGTAGAAGTCTAAATAATATATTAACAAAAATCTAATTAAATTTTCATCAAGCATAATTTATTTAATTGTATTTAAAAAAATTCAATTCAATATTCAACTAATCTATATTTTTATACTAGAATTAGCTTGTTTAAAATAAAATTTTTTATTAATATTTTTTTATTTCATATGATCACAATATAAAGTAAATTAAAATAATAAATATTTTATCTATAAATAATCCATATTTAATAATAAAATATACGTTTTGTCTGTCAATAGGTTTATAATAAACTAACCAATTTTCTAATTTAGTAATTTTTTTTCCAATAAAAGATTTTTATTGTATTCATTTTATTTTACTTCATATCTACTATTAAATAAATTTGATTTTATGAAATTTTATTCAAGAAAAAAATGAAATTATAAAGCTAATTAAAGCATTATGTTATTTAAATAAGATTGCATAAATAATCTATATTTATCTTTCTTTTGACATATTTTATTGAAATTATTATTAAATTCAAAAGTAAATAGTCTAATAAGATTTTGTTAAATTTTTTAAACTGAAATAAAATTAAAGAATATTTGCTTTTTATAATTAATTATTTATTAAATAATATTTTATTATTGAATAATATTTTAAGGATGAATTAAAAAAAAATCTTTATTTAAAATAATTTAATAAATTAAAGCAGCTAAAATTAAATAAATAAAAATGCATTTAAAAATTTTTAATTTTAAGGAAAATATTTTTTTTAAAAATATCACATTTGGTAATTCTTATATGTTTTAATAATATATTTTTGCAATAAATTCAGATAAATATAAAGAAGGCAATAACTGACTTTAATCTAATTTTTGATCAATAAGCAAGATTGATGATTATTACTAATAAAGCTTTTTTATGAAAGAAAGATTGATTATAAAAGATATTGTATTTTTATTTAAAATTTGTTTAGATTGAAATTTTCATTAGATTCAACTAACCAATATTATTCAAACACGCTTTGAAGCATTAATTGGGCTACTAAAATATATGCTGAATTAGAAAGTAGTAAATTTTAATACATAAAAACTGACTTTGTAAATTATTATTTATTTATTTATTTATGTGTGTATTATTAATTAAATAATTGTATGTATTTTTGTTTGATTGATTGTTTGCTTTTCTCATATCTTTTAATGTATTTCATATCCTTATTTATTAAATAAATAAATAAATTCTATTGAAATCTTTTTAATTAATTAATAGATATTAATTACAAATATTTAATTTTCATTGCAAATAATTAAAAGCAAAATGAATATTAAACTTAGCAGAAACATATTCTTAGCAGCCATTTTGGTTTGTCTCTTTGCAGGTGTATATTGCGAAAGCTTGCTCAAAAATAGAGTTATTGTTGTTGTTGATAGTTCTTCATATTAACATACTCACTCAACATTCTTTAATGACCTTAGATGTAATTAGACATTAATTGTTAGTTAGTTAGCATATTAAATAATTAATTGAATGGATCAAATATTTTTTTCATTCTCTTTAATTCTAGTACATAAATTCTTAAATGGAAGCTGCTATCAAATAGACATTTAAATTTATTTAAATTTTAGTAATTTAACTCTTTTTATTTTATAATTAGCCAAGGGATACGATTTAGATTTTAGAGCATTAAACTCAGCTACTATCAAGTTATTGACTTATGGTGAATATAATTATGATTAAATGATTGTTATTGCCTCCTCACATATGGGTAATCATTTAAATATCTCAATTCTAAACAATTTTAATAATATTTATCTTAACTTAATTAAATTTAATTCTAAATTTATTTGATCATCTTTATTTAATATCTTATTACTTTATAATCAAAGATGGCAAGGGTTTAACCAAAAATAAAATTGCTGAGTTTTTCGATTCAGGCCGTAACGTTTTTATTGCTACTGATATTGACTCTTCAAAGACAATCCGTTAATTATACAACGAATTTGGTGTTGATATTGATGAATATGTAAAAAATAAATTATCATTTTATATTTGTTGAATCTAAATAAAATGAGAAAAAATAAAGAAATAAACTTTAAATATGAGAAGGAATTAATTTCTAAAAGCGAATAGAAATCAAAAATTAAAATAAATACTTTTAAATAGAAAAAGTAAGTAAATCACCACTATTAGATAGATAGATAAGTGATTGCATTGCAAGAATACTCTTTTAAAAATTACATCTAATTTGTATATAAAATAGTTGCTATTTAAAAGGATTATTTTCTAAGATTAAAAAAAATGTAATTAAATAGCATAAAGATCTTAAAAACGATTTGCATTTATTAGGAAAAATGCTAAGATTAAATTAAAATATATAAACAATACTCAATTTAAAAATCTATTAATTGCAAATAATAACTATAAATAAGTTTTTACTAAAATTAATAACATTGTTCGTGACTATTTTAAGAAATTAATAAAAATTTTATTTTACAATAATTATTAGAAAATTTTGTTAAACTAAATTATTTTATCATTTACTTTAGAGTTCAAGAGTTTAAGATCACTTTAATAAGGATTCTGAGTAAGATCACAGTTATGTTTATTCTAAAAATATAATAAAACAAGAAGTATTCTGTCCCTAATTAGATAAGCCTATTCTTTATAGAGGTGCTGGTTTGACTATGACTCCATACGAAACTTACTAAGTTTATGGCGTTTTACGTGGTGAAGATACTACTTACTCCTATTCTTAAGAGAGAAGAGAATCAGTAAACTCAGGAAGCTAAGTTATCCTTGTGTCTGCTACTTAAGTAATTAATTCATCATTACTTAGCATATTTTATAATTTTTTCATTATATAGGGTAGAAACAATGCCAGAGCTGTCCTTACAGGTTCAATCGAAATGTTGAGCAACGAATTCTATAAAAATGAGTAAGCAAACCAAAAATAAATTATTTTTAATCTAAAATTTTATCAAAAACAATAGAAAATATGCTAACAGATAATTTGTTAATAATGTTATTGACTGGAACTTCGGTTTAAATGGTGTTCTCAAGGTTGGAAAAATCACATACACTAGAAAAGGAGAAAAAGAAAATTCTAACGAATATAGAATTAAAGATTTCTTAGATTACTCTATTGAAATTTTCACATACAGCTAGAAAAAAAATAGTTGGGTTCCTTACATTACCGACGATATTGTTCTTGAATTTATTATGCTTGACCCTTATATCAGATAAACTCTCACAAGAGAAGGAAAAACACAAGTCTATAAAGCAAGCTTCTAGGTAAATTTTAATAAGATTATTAAAAATTAATTAACTTTTTTTATGCTTTCAATTTACTAAATAAAAAAAATTAAATCAAAAATTATTTTTTAATTAAGATAAATTTATAAATAAATTGAGTATCTTTTTAAAACTTTTAAAATAATTAAAAAATTTACTAAAAATCATAAATTTTACTTATTTTTTTTATTGAAAAGATTCCTGACAAGCATGGTATCTTCAAACTTAAGGTCAAATATCAAAAGCCTGGATTTACTTTTATTGAAGAATCTAATAAGGTACATATTTAATTAAATTTTAATTATTATTCATCTATAAATAATTAATTAATAGGTTACTGTTAGACCATTTAAGCACAATGAATATCCTAGATATTTAGAACAAGCTTATCCTTACTACTTTAGTACTTGGGCTACTCTGATTGGATTTTTAGTATTAGTTGTTTACTTCTTGTTCCATTAAGATAAAGAAGTATCTGTGAGTAAAAAAACTGACTGATTAATCTTTAGTTGGAACGATTGATTGGATTAATTTTAAATAATTTTGAATTTTAATGTTTAGTAAAAACAGGGTATGATAAATAAACTTAAATAAATAAATTAAAATTGTATAAATAAAACAAATAAGCTAAATATCTATCTATCTATTTATCTACTTGTTTGTTTAATATACCACTTACTTTCTAATATATCAAATTTAATATTATCTTTATTTTAATTTATACTAAATTTATTTTGTTTCTTAAATGAGAAGTGAATATGTATGTATGTAGGTTAGAATTATTTCTAAATAAATAAATAAATTATTAATCATTTTCTTTAATTATTAAATTCAATTTGCTATTCATTTATAATTAAATAGTTAAAAAATCTTATCAATATCAAAAAAAAATAATTTTTTATTAATTACTTAGTATTTTTAAGTTTGAGCTTATGCTTATGCTTGTATGTGTATGTCTTATTTCGTTTGTGGTTTATGTAGAATAATTAAAAAGCTAAAATTTTTGTTATATTAAACAAATAGACATATCACCAGTATATTCAATTTATATAGTAGTTAACTAACAAAAAATCTTAATTTATCAAAAAATTTGATAAAAAGTTATTTGAAGGTATTATAATTTAGCATATATTCCTAGTTTTAGTAAATCAGATAAAATGGGAAAACATAGACACACTAAAGATCGTATGTTTATTTCATACACCGAGCATAAAATGGGTAAATTAATAATGTTATTTTAATACTTTTTAACAGTTATTAAGTATGAATAAATTTATATTTTGAAATATTTTTACTTATTAATAATAGAATGGGGTGGTAAAAAAGATCCAGAAAAAGTTCCTATGAGTAAATTACCATTTTTTTGCTGTAGTTTGAGCTTAACTCCTTTTAAAAATCCTGTATGTTCTCCAGATGGAATTGTATTTGATATTATGTAAAATCTACTTGCTTTTTTATTATAATTACTTATTTTGATGAATAACTAAATATTAACTTATAATTTATAAAAAGGAGCATCATTCCTTACATAAAAAAGTATAAAAAAAATCCAGTCACAGGCGAGGATTTAAAAATTAGCGATTTAATTACTTTGAAATTTTCTAAAAATGATAATGGTGAATATTAAGATCCAATTTCTTTTAAAGTATTCACTGACCATACTCACATTGTAACAATTAAGACTTCAGGCAATGTATACAGCTTCGATACAGTTGATAAACTTAACAGAGAAGCAAAGTATTGGTAAGATTTAATGACTGGAGAAAAATTCACACCAAAAGACATCATAACTTTGAATGATCCTAAAAATTTAGAAAATAGAACTATCAAAAATTTTGATTATATAAGAAATAATATTGAAGTTGAATTGAAAGATAAAGGAAATGATGCCTTTATCAATAAGAATGAAGCTACAAAAAATATTCTTACCAAATATTAAGAAAAACAAAAGGTATTTTAATATTTATAATAAATTAATTTTTGAGTTTATTTTAGAGTTTCTTTAAAATTATATTAATAGTAAGAAAATCTTGAACAGAAAAAGAAAGACGATGAAGAAATAGAATAAATTAGGAAATAGAGAAAGGAAGAATTAGAGAAACTTGAAAAAGGAGAGCAAATTCCTGTTGCTGATTTTATAAAATCAGCTATTAGAAACAGAGATTTCATTCATTAGAGAGAAACTACTAGTGATGTTGCTGTCAGTGTTACAAGTACAGCCTCTGCAGTTATGAGAGAATAAGGAAGTTTAGAATTCAGAAGTTTAAATGAAACAGAAATTAGAAAGATTATTCATGATTAGGTCAAAAATAAATAAATGAAGGGCTATGTAAATATTATAACTAATATAGGAGAAATATAATGCATGATTCATGCAAATTTTGTTCCTAAAACATCTGAAAATTTCCTCGAATTGTGTGAAAAAGGTTATTATAACGGAATTAAATTCCACAGATTAGTAAAGGACTTCATGGTAAAATAGATTCACGTTTTAAATAATGATTGAAATAAACTTACCTTTATTATTAAAATAGATTCAAGGAGGAGATCCAACTGGTACTGGAAGAGGTGGCGAGTCAATTTTCGGATATAAATTTGAAGATGAATTCCATGCTAAAATTAGACATAGCAAGCCAGGTATTCTAAGTATGGCAAATTCAGGGCCAAACACAAATGCATCTTAATTGTAATTTAGATAGAATAATTTTTTGGTAGTGTGAATTAACCTATTTTTTTAAAAAGCTTTATAACTCTTGGAGAGTGTGCATGGTTAGATGAGCAGCATAATGCTTTTGGTGAAGTAATTGGAAACCAATTAACCTTACATAAAATAAATACCCATCCAGTAAATGGAGAAAAACCAGCAGTAAACAAAGTTATTTTGGAATAAATATTTAATTAATTTTTTAATAATAAAAAAGACTCCAATAACTATTGAGAAAATCATAGTAGTTGAAAATCCTTTTAGATAAGTCATAGTCAAAATGTAGGAATAAAAAAGAGAAAAGCTGAAAGAAGAAAAACGTAAAGCTTCAGAAAAAGAAAGAGAGCACGAGAGATGGATTAGCAATGATGATAAATTTATTTTACCTAAACTTGCTGAAACTGAAGAAAAGCCTAAAATAAAATCTGCTGGCTTAGCAAGCATGCTTACTGATCCTAAAAATTCAAATTATGATATACTACCAAAGGAAAAGCACAGAAAAAATTTTAATTTTTCTGACTGGTGAAAAAACTGCTTCTATAAAATATTTATTTTTTTACTCTAATTAATATTTGATTTAAAAATATAGATATAGTTTTATATAAATTACTTAATAGCTCTAATATACCCAAAAACATTCAAAAGTTATTTATTTATTTATTAGTTATTTTTTTTTATGGTTATTAAGAATTAATAATTTACATTAGAATTAAAAACAGTAAAAATTATTTAAATAAAATTAATTTTAAACAAATTTTTTTTGCTTATTGATAAATAAAACTCATGAAAGTTAATTTAAATCAAAATTTTATTTCTAATTTTAAATGTTTTAAAATAAAAATATCTGTTTATTATCTTTTTTTTTTTTTGTTGGAAAGTTTAGATTTATAAATGTGATAATTAAGCTTATTAATTTTAGTTAAAAAAATATAGATAAAAAGCGCTCGATGTAGGGATCGAACCTACGACCTTGCGGTTAACAGCCGCATGCTCTAACCAGCTGAGCTAATCGAGCTACCAATAGTTAATAGAATATACAGAAATATATTTTATAAGTTTGAATGACTAAGTTAGATTAATTAGTATTTTATAGAAATACACCAAAAATTAATAATGGTTGTATAATTTGGTAAAGAGATAGATAAATTGACTTATTACTAACTAATTAGATAATGAATTGATTAGTATTGAAAACATTATTATTTTTTAAATTTGAATACATACTTGATATGCTTATATAAAACTATATATTTGATAATATTGATTTAAATAATTTAACTAGTTTCATCAAAGAATATTGAAGAAAGGCTTAAGCTTTTCCTTAATAAAGAGCCATTCGTCTTTAGTTACTTCATCTCTATAATGCTCCTTTAATGCATCGATTGATCTTCTGTTTATCTAAATTAATAAAGAAAGAATGATTAGGTTGTTAAAATAATATTATTAATTAATTATATTACCATAGATACTAAATAGTCTTTTTCTGTGAAATGTCTTCCTGCTAAAATGTTACCAGTACCTCCAATTCTGATAGCTACACTACCTGTTTCCTTCTTGGCAAAAGGAATGGATTTTTTATTAACTTCAATAGATTCGACAACACCAATTTTCAACTTTGTGTTATTGAAGAGACAAACTTATGTACCAGGTTTCAATGTACCTCTTTCGATATCAACACCCATAATAATAGGTTCAGCTTTGTTGAAGAATTGTAATGGCTATTTAAATATAAGCTGAATTAAATTCTGTACAAATATAAAATAAATTTACCTTAATAAGACATGGGAAAACAGCAAGTTTACCTTCTTCCTTCTTTCTCTCTTCTTCACATTCCTTAACGAATTTAACATAGTGGTCTTACAAATGATAAATAATATTAGCAGTAAAGATTTTAACACCATTTTCTTCGGCGTATTTCTAGGCATCAGGAAGAACTTTAACGTCGAAAACAAGCATACAAGCATACTCCTTCTTTCTTTTGCTTGGATCATCTGCTAAGACAGACTTAAGTGCTTTTGTAATGTCATCCTTTGATACAGGACCAACTGATACATATGAAACTGGAATCTTTTCCTTTTCCAAGAAGTTTAACAAGGCTTCTAATGAACCCAAAGTAGAGGCTGCAACACCAACACCCATATTTACAAGCTTGACTTTCTTTTTAACTTAATCGTAATCACTCATAACTAAATCAATAGCTGTTTGTTCTTCATCTTCAGTGTTAGCCAAATATAATTGAGAACCAGCAACAGCTTCTTCAAGATCAGGAGCAGAGATTTTAATACCCATAGAAGCATGAATAAACTATTTAATAACATTATATATCATTAATCACTTAAAATTTTTGAAAAAGTCAATAATCATGAAATTTAACAAATTAAAAATAACTCATATATAGATTTAATTATTAAAAAAACTAAATAATGGTTAATGAATTAATTACATCGTGGTGTTCGTATTCACCTTTGACTCTCATTTCTTTCATGGGATGTGGAGTCAACAGTGCTCTAATTTTCGTTTTTATTGGCCCATTAAAACCTAAAAGTACTATTTTATCATCCTATCTGATTGTACCATCAACAAGAATAGCATCAATTGTTACACCCAAACCATCAATCTTCTTGACTTCCATAACTGTACAGTTGAAGGCATCTTCCTTGACAACCATTCTTGATTTCATATACATACTTGTGTACTTGATGATAACTGATAAGAGATCAGGAATACCTTCACCAGTAACACCAGATGTGGGTACAATAGGGAAATAAGTTTTAGGATCAGGATTATCCCAATACAAAGCTGCGTTGAAGGAGTTTTCAGCTAATTGAGTGATAATCTTTATTTTTAAAAATAGATAAATTGAAAAAATATTATTTTTTAATTTGATTGTTAATTTACTTGTTGATAACGATGATTAAAATCATTTTAGTTTTCTTTAGATTGATTTTTCAAGCTAACGTAAGAAGAAGCAAATTCGTCTGTTTTCCAATTGTAGGTTCTATCGATTTTGTTCAAAGCAATGACGAAAGGAGTCTTTCTCATTCTCAATAGATTGAGAGATTCCAAAGTTTATTGTTCAAGACCGTGCATAAGATCAATAACCAAAATAGCGAAATCACAAAGTGATGAACCTCTAGTTCTGAGATTGGAGAAACTTTCGTGACCAGGAGTATCAATAACAAGCAAACCAGGAGCCTTGAGATCAACAGGATAATGTTCATTACATTTTTCGATTTCAACAGCGATGTTTGGGCCAGGGAAATATGTAGCACCGATTTATTAAGTAATACCACCAGCTTCACCACCTTAGACCTTTATTTTAGATATTAAAATATTTATTTTTAGGTCAAAGATAAAAATAAAAATAAAAAATAGTTTACATTAGTACGACGGAGTTTATCAAGGAGAGTAGTTTTACCAGTATCAACGTGACCCAAGATACAAACAATAGGAGATCTGAGAATTTCCTTCTTTTCTTCAGGCTTCTTCTCTTCTAACTTCTTTGCTTTCTTTTATCCTTGTAAAATTTTTTCATCTCTGGCAGCTTTCTTAGCTTCTTTTTCAGCCTTTTCTAATTCGGCAAGCTCCTTCTTTGAGAGTTTTTTTCTATCAATGTTTTTGGAGTCATCAGTCTAGTCAGTGTTGTTAGATTGTGTTGAATCCTTTTCTGCCAAAGTTAATTGTTCTTACTTCTATTCAGAATCTTATTTTTGAGGTTCTGAAACTGCAGGTTCCATCATAGCTTCCCAATCATCACCTTCAAATTATAAAACCTTTTCCTCAACCTTTTCTTCGACTTTTTCTTCTTTTTTGATTACAAATCCGAAAGGATCTTTTTCAACCTTCTTCTTCTTGGGAGCAGCTGGCTTTATTTCAGATTAAATGACTTACTTTAATTCTTCTACTTTTGGAACACTCACACCCAAAGATTTAAGTAAAGCTTCTTTTTTGATTCTATCAGCTTCTTCTTTTTCTAATTATTCCTTGGTCTTGATCAAACCTTCCTTTTTCAATTTTTTCTTTTACTCTTTCAATTTCTTTTTCTCTTCTTCAATTCTCTTCTTTTCTTCTTCCTCTCTTTTTCTTTCTTCTTCTTCGATTCTTTTTTGTTCAGCTTCGAGTCTTTCCTTTTCTTCCTTTTCTTTTTGCAATTTAGCTTACTTTTCAAGAGCAGCTTGTGCAGCTTTGCTTAAAGCAGGAGCCTTCTTTTTCTTATCATTAGCAGCTGAGGTAGCAGTGGGAGCTTCAGTAGCTTCAGTAGCTTAACCTGTAGCAAGAGCTTCTTTCTTTTATTTTTCCTTAAGCTTCTTTTGCTATGCTTTAGAAAGCTTCTTTTCACCACCTTCTTAATCTTCACCTTCTTGTTCTTATTAACCTTCAGCAGTAGCAGCTTCTTCCTTAGGTTTTGATTCTTACTTTTTGTTGGAATTAACAGCTGCAAGCAAAGCAGCAAGTTCATCTTCTTCTTGCTTTTTCTTTGCCTCCTATTGAAGTCTTTTCTTTTCAGCTGCAGCCTTTTTCCTTTCTTCTTCCTCCTTTCTTTTTCTTTCCATTTCTTCTTTCTTCTTTCTTTCCTCTTCTTCCTTTCTCAATCTTTCTTTTTCAAGTTCTTCTTCATCTATTTCATCTTCTTCTGATTCTTCTTCAGACTCTTCTTCTTCACTACCTGAGAAAGCAAACATATTTTTCTTATCGTCTTATTTCTTTTAAGCAGCCTTCTTTTGAGGTTCTTGCTTCTTAGATTGCTTTGAAGGCTTGACTTCCTCTTCTTCAGATTCTTCTTCACTTTCCTCTGAACTTGCAGCAGCTGCAAATTAATTATTAGAAGGTTTTTTAGCAGCCTATTGAGGTTAACTCTTTCCTGTAGCTTACAATAACTTCTTTTGTTAAATCAACTCTTTCTTGGCCTTTTCGTTAGCCTTTTTAGAAGAATGTTAAGCAACCTAAAAGTCATCATCTCCTCCCTATCCATCTTCATTTTCTTCATCATCCTCTTATTTTTTCTTAGGAGCTCCTTTTTTAGGAGCTTCATTCTTTTTGGCATATGGTTAAAAGGGAGCTTTCTTATTTTATCCTTTAGGCTTTGAGCTTTCTTCTTCTTTATCACTCTATTATTTATCTTCGTCATCACTATCATCTTATTTCTTTTTATTAGCTTTCTTATGAGTATCTACCTTCTTAACAGGTTCTTCCTTTTTTTATGTTTTTTTTCCCTTTTTAGCATCTCCTTCATCTTCATCATCAGATTAAGCTTGCTTAGAATGTGTTGGCTTAGCTTCCTCTTCATCATCGCTATCACCGTGTTTCTTTTTACCACCTTTTTTGGGTTCTACTTTTTTGACAGGCTCTTCTTCATCATCGCTCTCGCCATGTTTCTTTTTACCTCCCTTTTTATGATCAACCTTTTTAATAGGTTCTTCCTTTTTGGCAGCTCCCTTAGCAGCTTTCTTTCCTTTCTTATTGTCATCATCATCTTCGTCATCTGAATCATGTTTAGCTGGTTGCTTATTTTCTTGTTCATCTTCACTTTCATCATGTTTCTTTTTAGAAGCTTTTTTGGGTTCTACCTTTTTAGAAAGCTCTTCCTTTTTAGGAGCGCTTTTAGCTGATTTCTTGCCCTTTTTGTTATCTTCTTCATCTTCATCATCAGAAGCAACTTTATGGGCTGGCTAAACATCTTCATCATCACTATCATCATGCTTTTTCTTGCCTCCTTTCTTGGTTTCTACTTTTTTAGGAGGATCCTCTTTTTTGGTAGCAACCTTAGAAGATTTTTTTCCCTTTTTGTTATCTTCTTCATCATCATTATCATCTTATTATTTAACTTATTATTTAGGTTCATCTTCTTCATCGCTATCATCTTATTTCTTTTTCGATGCCTTCTTTGGTTCAACCTTTTTTTAAGGTTCTTCCTTCTTTGCACCCTTAGGAGCTTTTTTACCTTTTTTATTGTCTTCTTCATCATCTTCATTATCTGAAGGAGCTTTATGTTTAGCATTTTCATCTTCACTATCATCATCATTTTTCTTCTTTCCTTTCTTAGCTGCATCTTTTTTAGGAGCTTCTTCCTTTTTGGTATTCTTGGCAGCCTTTTTTCCTTTTTTATTATCATCTTCGTCATCAGAAATTTATTACTATTAGGGAACTTGAACTTCTTCATCATCGCTCTCATCATGCTTCTTTTTTCCCTTCTTTGGGGCTTCTTATTTTTTAGGAGGTTCTTCCTTTTTTGCTCCCTTAGCTGACTTATTTGCAGCCTTTTTCATTTATTTTTCGTCGTCACTGCTCATTTCTATGTTATTTATTGAGTCAAAATAATGAATGTATAGAAAGGTTTAACTTTCTCTTCACTTTCTTATATTTTATATAATATTAATTAAAATTATTTGTTTCTTTTATTTTTAACTTTAATCTTCACTTTATTTATTTATTATTCTCCTTCAATCTTGCTTGTAAGTGACTAACCTATCTTTTAATAATAAATTCTTTTCTCTACCATAATATTCAAAAGACAGAAATTAATAGCAAAGATATTATACTATTCTATCTAGTTTATTTCATTAATAGTTAAAAATAAGTCTAATTTATATATAATTAATTTATAATCACTCGTTTCATATTAAAATTATTAATTTTAAGAAAAACATATTAAGGAGTACTTAAAAATACTATCTTAAATTAATGTATAACATCTTGTTAAAAATTAAATATCTTAATAATATCTTAAAAAGATATAAAACCTTATATTTTATATGTTAATTCTAATAAATAAAAATAATAAAGAAATAAAATTTTATGTATGGTTTTCAAGTGATGCTATAATATAATATTCTTTTCTTAAGTAGTAGAGATAGATAGACATAATTTTTATTAAAAGGGTACATAAATTTCAAATAATAGTAACTGATAAAATAATAAAATATGATTTTGACACAACAAATGAATAAAAATAGATAAATAATTTAGTAAAATTCAGAGAAATTTTTTTATTTTTAAGCTTGCCTTTCTATTAAATGGATAAAATAAATAAATAAAAGTTGTATGCTTATTTTGAAAATATTAATTACAAAATTTATATTTTTCTAAATATTTGATTTATTAATAATTGTTAAAAAAGTGAATAATATATTTAATTAAGTCGATTCAATAAAAATATCAACAAATAATTTACAATTTATTTTATTTTTCAAATAATTTTTAAAAAACTTAATATTTTAGACTTAATAATAATTATATATTTTAAATTCATTAGAATTTTATTAAAATTAAACTCATTAAATTAATAAATAATAATTATTTTGTATTTAATTTTATATCATTCTATTTTAATTAAATATTTGTATAATAATTTTTTTATTGTTAGTTATATACTTTGGGCACTCTTGAATAATAATAAGAATAGTGAAATATGATTTTTAGATTGCGAGGAGAAAAAATAGGAGGAAAAAAATAAAATATAAAATATTTCTCTTCCTCCTTACTAAAGAGTAGTAGTATTAATTATTTTTTCTTTATTTATCACTAAAATTTTAATTTTAGAGTAACATTTATTTTATATTGAAGTAAAGTTATTATCTGACTAAAAAAAATGAAAATAAATAAATAGATTGATATCGATAAATAGAATATATTATTAAAAAGACGTTAAAAACATAATATATTTGATGCTTTAAAAGCATATTTGTAAGATTCAATTCATTTTTATAAAACTGATTAAAAATATTTAAAACTTTTTAATTGCTCTAAAAAATTAATCATAAATTATAGTTTTAAAACTTAAAATTTAAAAATATTGCTTGTAATTTATGGAATGACATTTTTTTACAAAACCATTTCTAATATATTTGTTTACATCAAATAAAATTAAATTTATTATATTTTTTGACTTGCAAAAAAAACCTTGTTTTTAAATAAACTTGATCAAAAGTAAATTCATATAAAAATGTAGAAAAGTTAGATTTTTTCTAAATTTAATATTTTCATAATTAACTTGGATTCTTTGAAAAATATCTAGTTTCTTTCACTGTTAAAAATTTAAACATTTTTAAAATGTTAATATTTTCTATTTAATCAAATTTCTTTCTAGTAAAAATATAACACTTTTGCAGTATTCATATATTTTGATTTTTAATATGACTTGCTTCAAATTATGCTTTAAAAGTTCGATTATTTAAAATGACAAAATTTTGTTATTGCATCAACACACCTAAAAAAAATCTTGAAATAGTAAGTATCTAAAAAGATATTTAAATATTATGTATGATACTACTTAGTTTACGAATGAGCAAATTGTATTTTTTGTTTACTTCTAAAAAGAGACAGTAAATGAAAAAATAAAAACAATAAGCGAATAGATTTTGTTTTAAAAAAATTCTGTTTGTTTTCTTGAAAATAACAGAACAAACATAAGATTTAGGTAAAAAAAAAGATAAATAGCAAAAATTAAATTTTTACAAACAATATATATATCAGATTTAAGAAAAATTGATCATATTAGAAACTTATATATTGATTTATTTTCAAGTACAAAAAAATAAATAGATTGACTGACTGATTTATTGAATTAAACATACACATAAATACAGACTCATTAATTTGTTAATTCATTAATATATTGCTTGATAAATTTCAAACTTAAGTAATTAACTAATCTAAAGTGATTGCAATTAATAAATTAAAAACTTCTACGAATAATAGTATTATATGAAGTTAAAATCTTTAGACGAAAATAGAGCTTATCAAAAGCGCAAAACCATCAAAAAAGAAAAAAGTCTTTTTGATTTTACGCCAAGATTAGCCATACCAGAATTTACAATTCCATCGATTAGGTAAAATGATGATGATATTCAAATATCTTTGGATTGCTCAGAAAGACACACTTTGGATATGAATGGAGATTAAACAGTTTCTGATCATAAACTAAAAAAAAGCGCATCTTTTATGTCGAAAAATACTACCAAGAATAACATATCATTTAACAATCGATCAGATAATAACATTTTAATTCATTAAGATTAAGAAGGTTTTATGAAGTAATAAAACGATTAGAATATGGATCTTTATTCAAAGGTGGATTTCATATCTGAGAAAAATATAGCCCTTTCAATCGCTGGAGGTAGCTAAAGAAATATACCAATAAGTGCTACTAAAATTTAGAAATAATTAGCAAACAGGAGATAATCAAAGTTTTATTTTTCAGAAAGTGAAAGCAGATTTAAAATTCCAAGCTAAAATTCGAGAGAATACAAGGTAGAAAACATAGAAAACTTACCTAGGCTAAAGAGCAACTTTTCATTGATTTCTAATATAAAAGGGAATTTAAACAAAATGTAGCAGAAAGTGATTGCTATAGGGATGCTATTAGTTTTTTATGTGAAACTTAAAACATTAAGTGGAGTAAATTAAATAACCAAGCAATATATGTTAAGTTCGAAAGTGGATAACAAGTCTCACCAGCTGAAATGCCTTACATATTTAAATGATTTTTCTTAAATTAGTGATAAAAAACAGTAGTAACTTAAAAAAGAAAATAACTTGATTTCTTTGTCTACAATAAATAACTAAAAAAACGAAAGTGGTTAACAAAATAAAAAATGCTCTTTTATCTAATTTTGTTTTGGCTGTATACCTGTAATTCATCCAGACTCTAAAAAATTATTCTTATTTGACATTATAAATTTGATATTTATAATTCTCAATCTAACTTACGTTCCAATTGAAACTGTTATTGACACTCCATTTTTACAGATGTATGGCAACAAATGGTAATATAATATTATTCTTTCAAATATCTTTTGAATTAATTTTTTATAAAAGGTTTATTTTCATCACAAGCTCTATATCGGTTTACTTCTTTAGCGTGATTCTCTCTTTGAACATGGGCTATTATGATAAAGGTTATTGTATAATGGATAGAAATAAAATTCTAGTAAGGTATATGAAGTTAGGATTTTGGGTTGACATCTTAAGTACCTTTCCTATGTTCGTTAGTGGGATTAATTCAAAACCTGTTTATAAAATGTGCAATTTATTTGTTATATTAAAAATTAATTGGATTGATAAGTTTTTTTACAAGTACTTTGAGATATGCAATCTAAAGAAAAAAATAAAAAAAATGGTCTTTTTAAAGTTTTTATACATCCTATTGAAAATTCTATTTTTCGTTCATGTTTTTGCTTGCGTTTTCCTCGCTTTCAGTTATCATGTTAATGCTACAGATAATTGGATTACAAAGTATGGATCAGACTTAGACTCAAAAGGATGGTTCACAAAAGTAAATAATTTTAAATGCATAACGCAATAATATAAAAATGAATTAAAAATAAAATATAATAAATAGTATGTCTATGCATTTTATTGGGGAATAACGATTATGACTACTGTTGGATTAGGTGATATATTACCTAGTAATATTTATGAAGTCTGTGTCCTCTCATTATTCATGTTTTTTTCATGTGCTGCATTTGCTTACTCTTTTAATTCAATAGGAATTATTTTAGATGAAATGAACCAAAGAAGTGATTTATTTGTGAAAGAAATGAGAATAGTTAGCAGGTATTTTTTTAAACCAATTATTGTGAAATTTTATTTATACTACTTGATTTTTTCAATTTTTCAATAACTCAAACAAAATAATTGTTAATTAATTTACTAATTGATAATGAATCAATTAGTAAGTTAGTTACTATAAAAAGATATTTATTTCAAAAAAATTTTTAGCAAAATCCTCTAAATTTAAAGTTAAGGTTTATTTTAATCAGTAATAAAGTCTATTTTTATTTAGTTTATATTGGGATTTTAATTTCTCTCATTTAATAAATTAAAAAATGCTTTAAATTAATCATAAATAAATACTAAATAAATAGATACTTATAAATGAAGAAAGTTGATCATGAGCTTTAAATTGAAGTGAGAAAATACATAGAATATAGATTTTAATTTGAAAATGAAATCTCTTAAGAAGAGGAAAAGATAGTTTTCAAGAGACTACCGATTAGTATCCAAGAAAAGCTAATTATACAATCAAATATGGCTATTTTAAGGAAAATTAGTTTTTTATAAAATAATTTTTCTGAAGGGCTACTTAATAAATTGTGTTTAACTATAGAATCTGAATAATGGTTAAACTAAGATACCATTTATAAATAGGATGATGTTTATGCTGAGTCTTCTAATAGCATCAAGTTTTATATTTTAGAAAGTGGATAAGTACAACTACTTGCTAATGCTGGCAATCCTGATTAACCCTTAGTTATTAAAAATATTACTGATGTAGAAGATTTTGGATCTTTAGAATTCTTTAATGATGAGCCAAGACATTATACTGCCGTTACTATAGGGACAACAAAACTACTCTCAATAAGTAGGAGTAAATTTTTATAAATTCTTAAATAGTTTCCAGAAGATTATGAAAAATTTAAAATGCTTTGCGAAAATGCTAAGATGAACAAAATATAGTTCGATATCAAAATAAGTTGCTATTGCTGTTAGAAATATAACCATTCTCTCAAAGAATGCCCAAAAATTCATTACATTGCTAATAAAGAGCTATCAATTTTGAAAGTAATTAATTTCTATAAAATATTAAATATTTAAAGTTTCTATTAATGAACAAATAATAAAAAACATGAAAACAAATTTAAGAAAATTAAAAAAAACAAGTTATAAAAAATAATAAAAAAGCTAATGAAAAGTTAATAACTAAAAAACATACAAAAAAGTAAGCCAAAATAATTTCAATAAATCATAATAAATCATTATTAATTTTAATGGAAATAATTCAAGCTTTTTTTTACTTGATTAGTAAAAATAATCATAAAAATATTGAAGTAATTTTATATTTCAAAATAAAAATATAATTAATTGATTTATTTTTAGCATGTTTAAATCCAAAGTGTTATTTATTTGCTAAATAAAAATCAAATAAATTAGAGAAAAAACAAGCTAAAATTTAAATTTTATTTATTGTAAGGTATTTAATTAATTTTTTTCAGATTTTAGTATATTAAAAAATGGTTTATTGCAAAAAAAACACATAAATATAACTCACAAAATAAAAACCTATTATTAGTTTTAATTTTTATTTATTTATTTATTTATTTACTTACTTACTTACTTATTTAACAAATAGAATATGTTTAGTTTACCATAGTAAAGAAAGGCATCTAGAAGGAATTTTAAATTAAAAATAAACTCTCTATATGAAAATCATATTATTTAAGAGAGAGCTATATGCTATTAATAATACAATCATGATGAGTTGAATAAAATTGAATCACCTTTAATTACTTAGGAAGATATTTTAAATACAGAAACCTATAGAAACGGAAATGGAAATATCCATAAAAATTAAAATAATTAGAAAGTACTATTGAATATAGCAACAAATGATTTGATTTCGAGAGTTGATTTTGATATTTAAGAAAAAAATTTAAACAAACTGGTTAGGAACTAGTCTTTTTCAACAAGAAAGTCAACATGCTTACGCCCAACCCTATTCAAATAAAACACAGATGCAATAAACATTGATTAAAACGAAGACATTTTAAAATAGTAAGTTGAATCAAATTATAGTCCTGTTTCACTATCGTAAAGAAAACATCATACTACAATTAATTTAAATACTCATGATCAATAATTATTTCATAAAAACTAAAAAAAAAATACAGAATCTCCATCCCCTCATATAAGTTATCAAAAACGACATATCTCAATAAATAATTTACCTCAAGACGAAATCAACGAGAAAGACATAAGCTTTATGATAGATAATTTTGATAGATTAAAGAATTATAAATACTACTTTCCATATAATAATTATGATAACATATTAAACTAATATGAAAAAATTAGACCCAAATTTAAGTATCAAAGACTTAGGAAGCCAAGCCAATATTTTTTATTTCCTAACTTGAATTTTAAAAAATTAACTAAAAATACAAAAAATAAAATCTAATCTGAAAATAAAATAGATGTTACCTTCAATGATTCTTTTAATGCTTGACTTATATTAACTACTTCTAAAAAGCAAAAATTCAAATTTTTTCATTTTATTTTAATTTTGTTTAAATTTAAAATATCTTTATAAAAATAATTATTTATTTTTGAATTTCATTTTCTCCTAAACCTTTAATCAAATTTATTAAAAGATTGTTGATTATAAAATAACTTTTTGTATTTAAATAATAATGAAAATAAAAAGATTATTAAATGACTTAATATTTATTTACTCTTTAATTATTAATAAAGCAAGATATAAATAAATTACTGTAAGAATACAAAAATTTTGAAAAATTTAATAAGTTAAAATAAAAAAA
>NW_002476436.1:0-1837 GCF_000189635.1 Tetrahymena thermophila SB210
TTTCTTTTATCTAAGTTACTAAATAAAAAGTCTACAAATAATTTTGAAACATTATGGCTAATGCTTGAATTTTAGTTTAGAAAATTAAACTATTTATTCAAATTAATGAATAACAGAAACAATTAGGCCTTAAGTTAGTTATCTTTAAGCACTTTTAATCTATATTAATAATATTTTAAATATTTAACAACTAACATTTTAATTATCACACTTGTAAGATTGTAAATGAATTTATGGTAAAAATAAACTTGTACGTTATGAAAATTAAATTATTGATTAAAATAATGAATAATAGAAACAAAGTTCCTTTATCTTATCTTTGAGTACTTTTTAATAATTCACGATATTTTTAAGTATTTAGCATCTTATATTTAAATTTTGGCAATAATAATTTAAGGATTTTAAATGAGTTTCTGGTAAAATTAAACAGGAATATTATGAAATTGAAAATTAGAGAGTGATTACATTTTTTAATTAGGCTTTTGTGATATCATAATTTATGTAAAATCAATCATGCTTATATCTAAAATTTAATTGCAAACATATAAGTTTAAAATTAATATTACTATAAAAATGATCACTTCTTGATACTTTTTGAGTATCGCTCATCTTTATTTATCATAGTTTTTTAGAATATTTATATAAAAAATAAAAGCTTTTATCATTTACATCTTTATGGTCTATCTAATTCAAATTTTACAATTATTTCATGAATTAAGTATGATATTTATAAAAGTTCTACAATATTTATGTTTACTATCTAGAAGAGTGCCTAAAATATCTGCCAATTACTTCAGCAAAATAATCAACATATTAGTAAATTTTAAATCATATATCATATTTTAACCAAAAATATTTCATTTTTTCATTATTTAATAGGGTTTTTTATAATAGTTAAATAATGATTTTATAAAAATTTTAAATATGAATTGATTGCGTAAAAATAAAATCTAAAATATTTAAATTAAAACTGATAAATAAGTAAAAGCAGAATAATATATATATTTTATAAGATTACTAAAAATATTTCATAAAAAAATTGCTATGAATCTAAACTTATTTAAAAAATAATTTCTTTTATTATCCAATAATCATTTTATTCAAAATTAAAAAAAAACAAAGTATTTTCTAATTTTGGTTACATTCATTTAAAAAAATTAAAAACAATCTTGAATAATTTCCTTACAAAATCAAATAAAATTAGCATTGTTTGTTCAAGATTATGAAAGATTATGAGAAGAATATCACATAAATATTTTATATTTATCTTTAATTTGTAAATTATTAAATTTCGAATTATCTATTTACATTAAATTTAGATTACAAATTTGGAAATGCTGATAAATAAATAGTAAAAATTGTAATTTTTTACTTCTTATATTTAGTGCTCAATATATTTATTTATTTGTTTCTTGTTCAAATGATAAAAAAGATATAAAAAGGAGATTTTAATTTAAGTTTATAATTGATATTAATTAAAAAATAAATAAATATAATTAAATGAAATTAAAAACTACTTTACTATTCTTGATAATAGCAGGATTTTTGCCTTTGATTTTAGCTGGCTCTTGCCGCTTTTATACTGACAAAGATGGTAATTGCGTATCAAAGTGCGTGTATCCTTAAATAGGAAATGCTGATACTAAAACTTGTTTGACTGATGATAGTTATTGTACTTAATTTTTCATCTAAACCTACAATGTATGTTCAAGCTAGTGTCCAAAAGGATATGCTATAAAATCTGCATAAGGAAAAAAATACTAATATTGTATTCCTTGCTAATTCTAAGATGAAAACGGAAAATGCTATGAGACTTGTCCATTTGATATGATTACAG
>NW_002476436.1:1937-3901 GCF_000189635.1 Tetrahymena thermophila SB210
ACTTCTGTCCGCTGGATAATTCCCTTAATTACTACCTACTTAGAAATTATTAACATGCTTGCCCTGTATGCAAAAGCTTTCTTCAGATGGTAAATCTTGTAATGATAGCTGTGGTACTGATGAACTATATGATGTTTAACTTAGATAATGCTAAAATTAATCTTAATGTACAGGAATAAAATAAGATGGTATGTGCTTAACTCAATGTTAACTAGGTTATGTCCTCTCTATGGATAGCGCTATCAAAACTTGTGTGCCTATAAGTAGCTGTGCTAGTTATGTGTCTTCTGATAGATAGTCTTGTGTTAAAACCTGCGGAACTAATGAGGGTATAATGCCTTTGAATAATTAGTTATTCTGTGTTATTTGTCCCTTAGGCTTAGATACAGATGGAATAAGCTGCAAATCAAAATGTCCAAGTAGTTAAATATTTGATATTGCTAGCTTATCTTGTAAAGATATCAATAAATGCACCGGTATATTGAGTGCTAATGGATAAAGATGTGTTAGTGAGTGCCAATTTCCTGAAGTAAAACCTTCCCCATAAGCTACTTAATGTGCTTACAAGTGTGAAAGTGGTCAACTATTATAAGAAAATGGTGTATGTATAGATCCTAGTAATTGTACAGGTTACTAATCATCTAATGGATAATATTGCGTTTAAAATTGCAACTATATGCTTGAAATTGTAGGTGATTCAAATTCTACTCCAAAAACTTGTTAAAAATGTCCTTAAGAATAATACCCTTAAATTTAATAAGATGGTACAGTTCAATGCATAGATAAAGATCCTAACTTTATTTATAATATTTAGGATAGATTGAAAAATACCATGAGTGCTTTAGGAAGCGATAACATAACTCCAATCAAAAAAAGTACTGTAAAAAACACATTTTAATAAATTACATTTGATTTAGAAAAATAATTAGCCTAGGTTTTAAGCAATCCTTCAGTTAAGACTGATTAAATTTAATCTCTGTTAAATTAAGGTGTTTAAACTTTGAAAACCTCTATTTTAGGTTACCTCGATAAACTAACTTCATATGATACTGCTACAAATATTCAACAAGCAAGCGATAAAATCTAAGATTAGAATTAGCTATTGTTAGGATCTAATAAAGTTTAGATTGTTGCAGAAAAAAAGAAAAGTGGATATTCATTCAAACTTAAATTCGATTTATAGGATCTAGTTGCTAGTTCTGTGGTTTCTCTTCAATAAGATGACACTAAAGTTCCTAAATTATCTAATAATTCCAACAACTCTAATATTATTGGAGCAGGAATTGGGGATGCAACTGGTTAGACAAATTCTAAAATCACTGCAATGCAAATTACTAATTTAGCAGTTAACCCTTATTGTCTAAGCTGTCCTACTGGTTTGACTACTGTCGATGCCAAAACTTCTGGAGGAAGATTTAGAAACTTGTAGTCTCAATCTGGATAAACATACTAATTGACATACAATGTTAATCCTTCTTAAATTACAAAGACAATATGTGTTTCTTATGATTCAAATAACGTTATGACTGTAAACCCAACAAGCATAAATATTGCTTAAAACCAAATAACATGTACTTTTACTAACAATTCTTCACTTTACTATGACTCTAACTGCTAATACATTAGTAAGAAGTTGTGTTCCTCACAAAAATCAAGCTTTAATGATCAAGTAAGTACTAACAGTAATCTGTTGAGCATATCATTAGCCTTTGTAATGATTTTTGTAATATATATCTGATAGAATCTTATATATCAATAAAAATTCAAATGTATTATTAAGTACATAAATGCTATATAAAGAAAATTCAAGTTCTTCATTATTTGCTATGAAATAATAATGATAAAAGAAATAATTATATACTCAACAAAATTATTAGGTATTCTATAATATAAAAGTAAGTGCCTAATTAATAATCTAAGCAGTTTAGAAAGTATAAATTACATATATATATATAAATAAATAT
>NW_002476435.1:0-7298 GCF_000189635.1 Tetrahymena thermophila SB210
TATCTTTGAATATTTAAATTTAATTTAAATAAGTAGAAATATTTATATAAAAATATTAATAACATTTAATTTATCTTAATATTTTATTAAAGAACATAGACTTAAAATTGTAAAATATTTTAATGAAAACCTTAAAAGAATATTTAAACAATTCTATTTTTACAAAAACTCTAAATAGTAAAATTAATTAAATAACCTTCCTATCTTTATTTTGATAATAAGTCTATTAGAAAAATTTTAACTTACACTTTTTTAAGAGGGGTTAAAGTTTTTATTTATAGATATTTCTGATTCTTTAATTAATTTAAACTTATTAAAATTTATTAAATTAATAATAGTTGTTATAATTCATTTGATATTTGTAAGGATTATTATACCTCGAAATGTACTAGAATTAATTCAAATTCTACATTCAATAATATTTGTATTTTAAATGGAATTTGCTATTAAATGTCATTTAACTATTATGTTGGTAGAGATAATAAGTATTAGTGCTTACAAAACTAATAGTAAAGTGCCTATGGATTACTAAATTGCTATGATTCTACTTATATATGCAAAACAAGTAATCTTTTGATCTGTGTTTACTATTTAGGTGATTCTACATATTTAGGAAAAATTTCTAGTACAGGAATTTGTGCATAAATTGGTGCTAAAATATCAACGAGCGATTTTTAAAGTAAATTTATTGATACCCAATTTAAAATTATATTTATTATATTTAAAATAAGGTATTATCAACTTGAATCTAAATTATTGTTAAGATGATTCGTACACAATTTAGCTTATACTTCCTGTATATGCAGGAAGAGATTAGTAATATTCAAGATGCCTAAAAGCTGATTAAACATCATACCAAAACGTTGAATTATGTGCAAATGAGTAAAATAATTATCAAATGAAAATTAAATTAATTATATCAATTTATGCAGTTACTGTATTGCAAATAATAGTTGCAAAACAATTGGATTTGACGGAGTATTAATAGCTAAATTATAAAACGGTTATTGTGCTTAAGCTTAACAACCTGGCTCTATATAATGCGCCATCAAAATTTATAACTACTGCTTAAAAAATGGCACATGCAATTTGTTATCTAGTTCAGATACAAATTTTTCGGTATAAAATAAAATTTACCATTAAAATAAAATAAATTTTCTATACTAAAAAAGGGAGTTGACATAAATGGAAACTGTTTATCTAGGAATTAATCTGTTTCTATAGGTAGGATTCATTTAATTAATTACATTTCTATCATTTATAATTTATTTATTAGGTGTATTGAAGTGTGCATATTAACATTGCAAATATTCAACTTAACCTTAATAATTTGGGTGCTTTCTTTTAGATGGTAAACCAGGATTTGCTGGATCTGATTCTTCATAAAATTGCTTAGATTATAATAATGGATTTGCTAAACAGTAAATTTATTTTATAAATTTTAAATATTTAAAAAAAGGAGGAGGGAGAGAGTGAAATATTAAAAATTTTCAAATACCTAAATTAATAATTTCCTTTTTTCTTTTTAATTTTTACAAAAATTTAAATTTATCTACCTCCCTTCATATTTTTATTCATTATTTAACAATAAATTAAAAATTTTTATATATTTGACTTTTTTTAAAAACAACACTTTGATTTTTTGGCATATTTAATTTTTTAAAAGTAAATGTTTTAATAATTATTTTTTATTTAAAATGTAGATGTGCTTAATTGCCAATTGTTTGTTTTGATGGTATTAAATTAGTATGTTAATAAACTGTGGATTATGGATCAGTTGGTAATGGATGTTCTTAAGGCGGTAATTGTTAATAAATGTCATCTATATTTATTGGTAGAGATACTAATTATAAATGCTTTTATTAAGATTAAACTCCTTAAAGTGGTACTGTTGATAAATGTTTTAATGATACCTAAACTATTTGCTTAACAAGTGACAAGAAATAATGTATCTTGTATGCTAAATCTTCATAGTATTTAGGGTGTATTCAAAGTACTGGAATTTGTGCTTAATTAGGTTAACAAACTTCCAATTGGGCTCTTTAAAGTAAATTTATAATTTATGGTAGGTTTAAATAGTTCAACACTTTAAAATTAAAAAATAGTTATTGTTAATTTGAACAAAGGATATTGCTAAGATAACTAATTTAGAATTTAATAATTGTTACCTCCATATGTTGGAAGAGATTCAGTAAACTAATTATGCCTCTAAGAAACAACATAGTCCTCATAAATTGAATTTTGTGTTTAAGGGTAAGTTTAGAATTTAAGAAATCATAAAAATTATTTTTTTAACATATAGATATTGTATTGCAAATAATAAATGCTAACCTGTTGGTTTTGATAAAAAACTTATTGCTAAACTTTCAAATTAACAATGTGGTTTAGATTAAACATCCACAGCAATAGAATGTGCTTATTAAAGTTTGGATGTATGTATGTTAAATTAGCAATGTTTTTGGTTATCTGCTTAGAATTTGCTATATTCAGTACACTTTTTTATTTCTTATAATATTGTTTTTAAAATAAATTTTTTTATAAGGGATAAGATAATAACGGAAATTGCTTGTAAAGAGGCTAAATAACATATAGTAATATAAATTATCTATTTAATTTTAATAAACTTATTATTTTGAAAGGTATGAGAAAATGTTAATAAGACCATTGCAAATATTATTATAAGTATTCATAATATAATTCCTGCGTATATTTAGATGGGTCATACTATAAAGTTGGAATAACAGCAGATGGATTTTGCTTAAGTTTAAACGAATATCCAGCAATAAGGTAAAAATTATTTCAAGAAGAAGATTTTCTTACTTTTATTATATTTTGAAAATTTTAAATACATTTATCTGAAACTTAATATATGAAAATAGATGTACTGATTAGGTTAATTATATATGCTATGATAAGGACTCATAGACATGCATATAAATCAATATATCATCTAGAAATAATTATTGCAAATATTAAGGAACTTGCTATTAAATGTATTCGAGTTATTGGTCGTTTATTGGTAGAGATACAAATTTTAATTGTTTATCTTCAGGATAAATCCCAAGCACAGGATTAGTTTAGAATTGTTTTAATGATCCTTAAAACATATGTTAAAAAAACGATTAATCATAATGCATATATTATCCTTTTTATTCGAGCTACTTAGGTTTTATAAATTCGTCAGGTTTTTGTGCATAACCAGACTAAGCAACTTCTTCTTAATAAAAATAATTTTAAAGTAAACTTGAAATAATTATTTTAATGATAAATCTTTTTATTATTATAAATATTTAGTTATCACTAATTTGGATAGAAATTACTGCTAGGATGATAATTTTATAATTAGGAAGATATAAACTCCTTATGCTGGTAGAGAAGTGTAATATTAAAGGTGTCTAAAAGCTGACACTCTTCCAAATTAACAAATAGATTTTTGCTCTTAAGGGTAAAAATTTTTTTTTTTTTGAATAGAATCTTTAAGTTTTTTAAGTTATTGCATTTCGAGTAATTAATGCAAGAAAATAGGTTTTGATGGCAAATTAATATCAAAACTAGAAAATGGAAAGTGTGCTATTGATCGATAATATCGTGCAATTGAATGCGCGTATGAAACTTTAGATACATGTTTATATTAAGGTATGTGTTATTGGTTAACTGAGTAAGACACCTTTGCATCAGTAAAATTATTTATTAATTATATTTATACTTACAAAATTAATTTAGGGAGTGGATAAATATGGTGACTGTTTAGAAAGGGGTTACATCTCATCATGTAATTTAAATTTTATAAGAAGAAATTATTAAAATCAAATTATGCTTTTAAATAGACTTTAAGAAATGTTAATCAAATCACTGTTTTAAAATTTATCCCAAATATTTTTGGTACGGTGATGATGGAATAGGATGCTTTCTTCTAGATGGATCTTAGGGTTAGGCAGGTATAACTTCTACTGGATAATGTTTAGCTATCAATACTTCTTTTGCTTAGAGGTAATAATAATACATATTCGGCTTTATATGTAGATTATTCATATCCATAAATATAATTTAAAATCTAATAGATGTACAAATAAAACCAATTCAATTTGTTATGATTCTGCTTCTCAAAAATGTTAAATTACAATAGATTATGGGTCTATAGGAAACGGTTGTATTTTTAATAGTTAATGTTATTAATTTTCAATTCAATAATACATTGGAAGAGATATATAGCTTTAATGCTTGGTAAATAACTAGATAACGAGTTAAGTAGATACTTGCTTTAATGATGCTAATAATGTTTGCCTTAGTAAAAATAATAGCCAACAGTTATGTGCATTATATATACAGTCCTAAAAGTACTTAGGATATATTTCAGAAAATAAAATGTGCGCTATTTAAGACAATATTGCATATTAATAGGGTTATCTCGCAAGTAATTATTTTATATATTTAATAAAAATTTAAACATTTTTATTTTAGATTTATTAAACTTAAAATCTAACTTTTGCTAAGATGCTAATGGAATTATCCGAGCCTTAAATAATACTATATATGTTGGAGTAAGTAACCAAAATTACAAATGTTTAACTGTAAACTAAAACTCTACTAGCAATATTATTTAATGTTATATAGGGTAATTTTCAAGTCAAAGTAACAAAATAAAAATTAATTTTAACTAAACAAAATAGATTTTGTATGAATGTAAATTTTTGTTAAGCTTATGATGATACATATATTGGAAAAGCAAGTAACTAAACCTGTCTAAAAGTTGGATAACCTTAAAGTATTGAATGTGCAGTAAATTATTGTATAGAGCCAAATACATAAAGCTGTTAGCTAATAAATGATAATGACCCAAATTTTGCTGTAAAATAAAATAAAAATCTAATAATGATAACCATTTTAATAAATTATTTTAGGGTGTTTAGGCAAATTATAAATGTGCAGTTTTTGGTCAATATTATTAATGTAACATTATAAATTTTAAATAATTAAAAGTAAGTATAATTTTTTAAATAGAAATGTTGTAATGCTCAAGCAAATATTGCATTGATTATTAAGTTCCAGGTGATCCTACCACTTAATCAGGATGCTTTCTTTGGGATGCATCTATAAACAGAATAGGGATAGATAAAAATGGATATTGCACTTATTAGGACTAACCAAACGCAATCAAGTAATATTTATTAATAAATTTAAATTTAACTAAAATAAATCATAAAAAAAGATGTATATCAGGATAGTTTTGCTTAAATACTCGTTTTAGAAATTCATGCCAGTCTCTGTTATTATCATTTGATTAAAATAGATTTGCAAGAGAAAGATTAACTGGTAAATGCCTTCCTTATTTAGATCCAAAATAAGAAGGAGGTGATATTGAAACTTGCGTAGATGGTAGTTGCTTTTACACAGATCAAATTTCAAAGAAAAATTTCTGTCTTTCTTTGGGTATCTATGCTAAGGAAGATTTTATCGTTGGAATCGATATTTTAGGTTAGTGTTTAAAAAAGGACCAAATAACGAAAATTCGTAAATTTAAAAGAAACTATCAATCAATATTTTAAATTATTTTAATCAAAAAGTAATAAAATCTTGTTTAGGCTTAACATATTGTGCTCTTGATATTGGGTAAGTTAGATAAATATATAAATTATTTTTGCATTCATTAATAAAAATTTTTTATTTTAAATTCTTATTTATTTTTTTGAATGAAAGATAGGGGAATTACAAATGTCAAAAGCTTCAGTTAAGTGACAATACATATCAAAATCAAGCTTATTAAGCAAAAAATGTTAACTAAACTTGTTAAGGTCTTAACGAAGGTACTTAAAAAACTTAAATTTTATCTATATAAGATTTCATATTAAATAGAAAATAGTATTGGATGTTTAGATGGTTTATATTGTATCAATTAATAAACCAATAATAAATGTGAAGTAATGGATTCTAATGACCCAAATAAAATAGGCAGAAATTTTTTTAACCAATAATGTCTTCCATAAGGAGCTTAAGTTGCTATAATTTGCCAGTAGCAATATTGTATTTCTTCTGGAGCATGTGTACCTCTATCAGATAGAAATCCAGGCTAAGAAAAATAAACTTAAAAATGTTTGTAAGAATAATCATAAGGTTAATATGGAGCCTCTAATTGTTATAAAAATGGGTAATATTATTGCAAATCATTTGTTCGTAAATAATATACTTGAATCCCGCTGCTATTTTGCAAGCCCAGCTGTTGCGCAAAGCAGCGGGATTCATTTTTTCGATTCTCACAATTAAGGTCTTTGAACATTTTAGGCGTATGAGGTTGTTGGTGATAATTTATAATGTATTACTTAATTTAATTAAAAAATTTTTGAAACAATAAAAACTATGATTTCAATAAAATTATTATTCAAAATAAAGTTTTTTGAATTTTTTATCAGCTCAAAAATAGAATAAAAAAAATTAATGCAAATAAAATATAAATTTTAAATTGAGAAAAATTTTAAGAAATTAAGATCTTAATTAAATTTTTAAAGGAATAGTATGGGGAATAAAATTAATAATAATAATTTTAAGCAGAGAGAATAAAATTTTGATATATACTTAAAAGCGCATATGAACTTTTAGCTGTGCTATAGTTATTATGTAGCTAATTTTTTACCAAATTAATAAATAAAACTTTTTATCTAAATATTTTAATTAATTTATAAAATAACTACATTTATCTAAAAATTAGGATTATGTTAATAACTAGATTCTGGCCTTTGCGATATGTGTCCTGATAATTGCTGCTTAATTAATAAATCATGTTTAAATTAAAAAAGCTTATTAAAATTAGTTAATAATGGATAGTGTTTTGAACAAATCAAGAAGTTAAAAATCTGTGTAATTTAAAATTTAAATGTACCAAACTAGAATGGAAATATGAATTGTATGAATAATTAAAGTTTTTGTTAAGATATTTCTATTAAAAATAATGAATGTTTATCATGCCCTATGTACTTTATAAATCCAGGAGATTAAAAATGCTACAGCTTAGAATAAAAGTTAGAACATTCACCTGATCCTTAATAAGTATATTTTCAAATGCAATTAATTTATGTTAAATAAGACTGTTATGATTAAAACTTTTGTCTGACAAACTAACATCTCAAGTGTCCATAAGGGTATTATAATTTTATAATTTATTGATGATAAATATGATAATTTAAAAATAAATTAGTTGTTATTCATGCAACTTTCTTTCTTTCTGTACTTAATGTATTGAAGGTTACTTTTTATATCAAGAATCCAAAACAAAATCAGTTTGCATAAAATGCTTCAATCAGTAG
>NW_002476435.1:7398-10430 GCF_000189635.1 Tetrahymena thermophila SB210
GGCAATTATAAATGTGCAGTTTTTGGTCAATATTATTCATGTAACATAATAAATTTTAAATAATTAAAACAAAGTATAATTTTTTAAATAGAAATGTTGTAATGCTCAAGCAAATATTGCATTGATTATTAAGTTCCAGGTGATCCTACCACTTAATCAGGATGCTTTCTTTGGGATGCATCTATAAACAGAATAGGGATAGATAAAAATGGATATTGCACTTATTAGGACTAACCAAATGCAATCAAGTAATATTTATTTAATAAATTTAAAATTAACTAAAATAAATCATAAAAAAAGATGTATATCAGGATAGTTTTGCTTAAATACTCGTTTTGGAAATTCATGCCAGTCTCTGTTATTATCATTTGATTAAAATAGGTTTGCAAGAGAAAGATTAACTGGTAAATGCCTTCCTTATTTAGATCCAAAATAAGAAGGACGTGATATTGAAACTTGCGTAGATGGTAGTTGCTTTTACACAGATCAAATTTCAAAGAAAAATTTCTGTCTTTCTTTGGGTATTTATGCTTGGGGAGATTTTATTGTTGGAATCGATATTTAAGGTTAGTGTTTAAAAAATGACCAAAAAACGACAGTTCGTAAATTTAAAAGAAATTATCAGTCAATATTTTAAATTATTTTTATCAAAAAGAAATAAAATCATGTTTAGGCCTGACATATTGTGTTCTTGATACTGGGTAAGTTAGATAAATATATAAATTATTTTGCATTCATTAATAAAAATCTTTAATTTTAATTACTTATTTTTTTTTTTAATGTAAGAGAGGGGGATTACAAATGTCAAAAGCTTCAGTTAAGTGACAATACATATAAAAATCAAGCTTATTAAGCAAAAAGTGTTAACTAAACTTGTTAAGGTCTTAACACAGGTACTTAAAAAACTTAAATTTTATCTCTTTAAGATTTCATATTAAAAAGAAAATAGTATTGGATGTTTAGATGGTTTATATTGTATAAATTAATAAACCAATAATAAATGCGAAATAATGGATTCTAATGACCCAAATAAAATAGGCAGAAACTTTTTTAACCAATAATGTCTTCCATAAGGAGCTTAAGTTGCTATAATTTGCCAGTAGTAATATTGTATATCTTCTGGAGCATGCATACCTTTATCAGATAGTCATCCAGGCTAAGAAAAATAAACATAAAAATGTTTGTAAGAATAATCATAAGGTTAGAATGGAGCCTCTAATTGTTATAAAAATGGGTAATATTATTGCAAATCTTTTGTTCGTAAATAATAAAAGTGGAAATTATAATATATTTTAAATAATAGGTACTGCTTATTTAAAGACCCCCTAACAGATAAAGCATCTTGTTACAAATTAGACTTTAGTAATCCAAATGCTATTGGTAAATTATAATAATAATTATTGAAATTATAGATATTTTTCTACAAATTAAATATTAAAGGTATATAAAAAGACACTTAATTATGCTTAGAGATGGGATAACCTTAAGCAGTAAATGTTAATTTTAAATTTAGATTTTATTAATTTATATTCATAATAAAGATAATGTGTGCAGTTGAAAAATATTGTTTAGATCAAACAACAAAAACCTGCTAGTTAATTGATACAACTAAAGGGATGTGTATTGATGAGAATGGCTTTTGTGTCTAAAACGGATCATGTTTTAATTGTGAACTAAAATAATGCTTGTCTTTATCAAATCAAAATAAATGTTAAGACCTTTTATCACCATCAATTACTTATTGCAAGGATAGTAAAGGTTGATATTATTTTAGATTATAAAAAAAGAAATTGAATTTTTTTAATTATATAATAATTTTTCCAAATTAATTATAAAGTATTACTATTTAGTAAAGCATAAACTAAATGGCGAAAATTAATTATTACATTATTGTCTTAATTAGTTGACCCAAATTAAAATTACAATCAAGACTCCAATTCTTAATCATAATCCTACTAACAAGTTGCAAGGGATTAATTTTAAAAATAATTATATTTGCTTTATTTCATATTATCAATTTTGCTAAGATTTACAAAAAAATGAATTATCACCAAAATCTATAAAATTGGATTAAGAGAATTTAAAATTAAAAATTAAAAAACAAAAAATTAAAATTTTGATTTTCACAACTAAGGTCTCTGAATGTTTTAGGCGTATGAGGATGTAGATGAGAATTTATAATATATTACATAATTTAATTAAAACATTTTTCAAACAATAAAAACTATGATTTCAATAAAATAAGAAATTAAGATCTTAATTAAATTTTTAAAGGAATAGTATGGGGATAAAATTAATAATAATAATTTTAAGTAGAGAGAATAAAATTTTTGATATATGTTTAAAAGCGCATATGAACTTTTAGCTGTGCAAAAGCTATTATTTTGCTAATTTTTTACCAAATTACTAAATAAAACTTTTTATCTAAATATTTTAATTAATTAATAAAATAACTGCATTTATCTAAAAATTAGGATTTTGTTAATAACTAGATTCCGGCCTTTGCGATATGTGTCCTGATAATTACTGCTTAATTAATAAATCATGTTTAAATTAAAATAGCTTATTAAAATTAGTTAATAATGGATAGTGTTTTGAACAAATCAAGAAGTTAAAAATCTGTGTAATTTAAAATTTAAATGTACCAAACTAGAATGGAAATATGAATTGTATGAATAATTAAAGTTTTTGTTAAGATATTTCTATTAAAAATAATGAATGTTTATCATGTCCTATGTACTTTATAAATCCAGGAGATTAAAAATGCTACAGCTTAGAATAAAAGTTAGAACATTCACCTTATCCTTAATAAGTATATTTTCAAATGCAATTGATTTATGTTAAATAAGACTGTTATGATTAAAACTTTTGCCTGGTAAATTAATCTCTCAAGTGTCCATTAGGGTATTATAATTTTATAATTTATTGATGATAAATATGATATTTAAAAATAAATTAGTTGTTATTCATGCAACTCTCTTTCTTTCTGTACTTAATGTATTGAAGGTTACTTTTTATATCAAGAATCCAAA
>NW_002476435.1:10530-18151 GCF_000189635.1 Tetrahymena thermophila SB210
GTAGCCTCCTAATTAAGATTTAAATCTAAGTCCTTACTATAATTAAATTCCTACTTATTAATGCCTTGACTGTTCATCAGAATATTCTTTGTGGTATGTGTTAATAACCAAATTTAAAAATAATATTTATTTTAAAATTATTTAAATAGGTAGCAGAGCCAATCCTAATATAAAACATGCTAGAATTACATTTTATAGCTAGATCAAAATTTACAAGTAGTATTTTCAAAATATTAGGCAATAAACTTCCTTGTATAATCAACACCAGGCTCATATAGCATTACTCAGTATTAGTCTGTGCTATGTAAATATAAAAAACTAATAAAATACTAATATCTTTTAAATAATAGGTCCAGAAGGATGCTTTTCATGTATTCAAGAATCTAATTCAAAAGCAACTTGTATCAAATGCTAACTTTAGTATGTTTAAAATGGAGATATTTGTGAAAAATGCCCTTATAATTGTAATAAATGTTAATATGCAGTAATTATAAATGGAAATGCTGTTTTTAAAAGCTAAATAAACGTTAATCAAATCAATGGAATTTAATTTAAAAAAATATGCATAGAATGTAAACCTCAATACCTTCTTTCATATGATCTATAATCATGTGTTTAGTGTGGTTTCAATTGTGATAAATGCTAATATGGTAATATTTATTTAAATTATAGAAATTAAATAAAATGCTAAATATTTTGTAAAACTTCCAAAAAATATTATTACTTTTGCTATATTTTTTAGCAAAGATAAATTTTTTTTAATTTTCTAAAATCTTTAAAATTTTTATTTGATTCGACTTTCTAAAAGATCTAAAATATATTAAATAATTAATTATATTATAAATTAATTTATTTAAAAATAATTTAATAATATGTGAAAATCAATTTTCTCAAAAAATAGAAAATTAAGATGAGGTTCTAAATAATAATATAGATTAACTATCTGCTTTATCATATTACTAGTTTCTAACAAAAAATTACATAAAAAAGTGTATATAATGCCCTAATGGATACTTTGTTTCTTTTGATGGTAAATTTTATTTTAAATATTTTGTATAAAGTTTATTTAAATCATTTAGGTCAGTCTTGTGTGTAATAAACACTAAATTGCGATTATAACAGTTTTAAAATAGTATAGGGTACACAGACTTATGATTTAACAGAAAATATTTGGTCATTTGTAGATAGTTTATATCAAAATATAAGTATTAGCAAAATTTGTAAAAGCTGTTCTTATGGGTACATATTAGCAAGTGATTAAAGTAAATGTGAATATGGATGTTAATCTCAATCTCAGCAATCAATATGCAATAATTGTTTTACTACTTTATCCTTTAAAGTTTAATGTTAGTTTTGTAGTAATGGATAAATATTAAACTAAGTTGTGGATCCCCCAAAATGTTAAGATGATTTTTGTAAAAACCATGTAGATTAATTTGTTAAAATTTAAAATAATTTTTCATACTTTATTTATAAATTAAGATTTTTGGATGCTCAGAGTGCTATAAATATTTAGACTTGAGTTAAAATTTAAACAATTAAGTTTTTTAATGTACTAAATGCTAAGATGAACTAAGTATTCCATCTATCTATGGATGCATTAAATGCCCATAAGGATGCTCCAGATGCTATGAAGGTTAATTATTAAATATATATTGATTAAATATAATTTTTATTATAATTTATAAACAAGGTACAAGTACATTTAACTTCACATCATAATTAATATATAAAAGAGAATCCATCACTATATAAGATAGATTAGATTATAAGAATAAAAACTATAAACTAATATGTACAGAATGTTAAGATGGGTATTACTTTGATTAATAATTCAAATAATGTATTCTAATATAATGTGGATAAAACTGCCAAAAATGTATCATAATAAATAAATAACCTTAATGCATTTAGTGCAACTATGATAAATTAATTAATTAAATTACTTCATTGTAGTATTTTATTGGTAAGTTCTATTATAAATAAAATTAAATAAATAATCCAAAATAAATGATAACATTAACTTCTTCTGGTGATGATTGCTAAATTTGTCCATTACTGTAATTTTATAATTTTATATTTATTAAATTGATGATTATTTTAATTAAAGTTGCGAAACATGTGAAAACAAAAGCAATGTCAGTTAGAATCCTTTATATATATATGATGCTTAATGCTTATCATGCAAAAAAACTTTAGATAAAAGCCTTTTATTATAGAATTATAGTATAACTTACGATAAATCAAGAAGGAAATGCTACTTATGCTAAAAATCAGAATAGGGCTGCTACTATAAGAAGTAAAAAATAATTTATGCATAATGCTTAGATCTAAATAGCAGATTAGGTGATGGCTCATAAAAAGAACCAATTAACTTCAATCGTTTAAATGAAGTTAATTTAAACTAATTTATCATAAATGAGCTAGATTTTGATCAAGCAGTAGTTTTTTATAACGAATTATAAGTAAAAGAGTTGGAGGTTTTGTTAATATTTGTTGATAACATTTGCTAAGATCTAAAACCTCAAAACTTTACAATTACTTTAAAGGAGAAATTTAGAACTCTTTCAGCTATCCTAAACATAACAACACTTTACTCGAATTTTACTGTCGATTTCTAGCAATAAGATGTTTTTATTGTATAAGGCTTTGACAAAATTTTCATTTAAAATGTAATTTTCTAACAGCAAAAAAGTGATAATAAATTTGGAATAAGTATTAAAGATGATTCTTTAAATAATTTTTAACTTATAAACTGTTAATTCCATCAGTAAGAAATAATACAAAATAAACGTTTATTATTTTTGGATATTTCATCCATTTAGTAAACAAACATAACATTAGAATAAGTTAATTTTTAAAATATTTTGGTGTTAGATCAGAAGCCTCTAATAAATATTCTTAACTCTTAATAAAATTCTTAATTATATCTTAGGATAATCTCAGCTACTTTACTTAATGTAAATTTTCATTTTAAACTAATTCATTTTTTTAATTTTATAAAATTTTTAAAAGAAGAAAACAATAAAAAAATTTTTTATATCTCTTCACCAAACACCCCCTCTCTTAAACTATTTATATAATATTATTTAAAAAAGATTTTTTTATTGGTAATTAAAAATTTATTTAATTTAAAATTTTTAGGTTTAATTTAATTAGGCAAATCTAATTTAAATAAATATGTAATCTACAAAAGTTGAAATATAAAATTTACTAATTAAATCTTCAGTTTTTGATTAATAAACACTCTTTGTAGATGTTCGACAAAATAATTCACCAAATCAAAATATAAGTATTTATTTTCAAAATATTACTTTTGAGAATAGCTCCTTTTACCATAGATCTTAGATTCTGAATTCAAATATCTTAAATTCTTTAACAATTACTAGCTTAACCTTCAACTAATGTACATTTTATTAATCACAAAAAGAGCTTGTACCTTTAATTATATCTAATTACTTTAATGTAAGTAACATTTGTATAATGTCAAATAAAGTGACTAACTACAACTTTATGCAGTAGTAAGATAGTAGATTGAATATTACAAATTAAAATTCTTATTTTGAATAGATTCAAGTTTTAAATAATATTGTGACAATTGATAGCTATTTTTTATTAGATTTTTAGACTGATAAAAACTCTAATATAACTTTAAATGGAATAATAATTAAAAGAAATCAATTTTATTCTGAGTTAACTTCAATTATAATTCAACTTGCAAAATTAAATACAATTTAAGTAAATAATATTTCTTTAGCAGATAATCAAGAATTTTTATTCCTTTAAACTGAAAATATTTTTAACGTCACAATTGGTTAAATAAATTTATAATAAACTGACTAATAATTTTTGACCCCTTAAATTTGCTACTTAAAATAAACTATCTAGTAAATAAAGATTAATGACATAGTCTAATAAGGTATAAGCATATCAAAAGAATTATTTATCTTTGAAAATAATATAATTTAATAGCAAATTACTCCTCTTGAAATTGTTATAATGAATGTTATAAGCAATTAAATAACTTTAGTATTCAAAGATAATAAAGAAGATATTTCTATTTTTTCTATAATTTCTAAGTTAATCAGCAACATATAAATTCAAAATGTATAGTTTTCTGGGTTTTAAGATGATATTTTGAATAAAAAAGTAATCATTTTGGATATAATAAATTTTATATTTAAATATTTTTTTGTAAATAGTCTATTTTAGGGAAAGTATCCTAAGGTTTTTACTTTAATGCTCCTACTGTAGCTGTGGACCTTTATAATTCTAGTTTTAATGAAATAGATGTTTAAAGTTAATTTGGTTGGATAAATGGATAAATTCTTTCAATAGATATAAGACATTGTAACTTTACTAATTAATAGAGTTATCTTAACATAGAAACTAGTAGAGAAGGTGGGTTTCTTAATGTTATAAGTTAAGTACTTCATATCTATAAGTCTAAATTTATTAATGGCAATGCATTAATTGGTGGAGCAGTTTATTGGACAGCATAGAATAAAGGTAGTTTTTCATCAATAGAGAGCGAATATTTAAGCAACGTAGCTTTTAGTAGTGATGACTTAGAGACTCAAGGTGGAGCAATATTTGTTAATGGGAGATTATCTTAAGGTTTTGATGGATATATATACAAATCTAATTTTTCTAATAACTTTGCATTTAACCAAGGAGGGGCTATATTGATCTAACCTTCTGCTTATTTTAAAAATACCATAACAATTAAAATGAGTCATTTTATTAATAACTTCTCTCTATGCAGAGGTAGTAATATTAACATACAAAATTAATCTAATTCTAAATCTTATATAACATTGAGTAGTTTAGTTATTACAAGTTAGATTAAATACTTTATAGAAGTAATTGAGATCCTTTAAAACATTATTCGTAAATAAGCTTGGTTATAAATTTAATCAGTTGATTCTTCATTAATTAATATACAAAAAGCTCATAATATTGAAATCATAAGTTCCACATTTTAGTTATCAACGGGCACATCATATGATTTCTAAAATTCTGAGTTTCTGAAATTTATTTTTTAATAAATTTTGATAATTTAAGAAGCTATTAACTTTTATGATGTTTAAAATATTTATTAGAATAGCTATTTTTTAAGTAATATGATTACAGCTACAGGTATAGAGCATTTTTATATCTATGATACGTTAATTTAAAACAATAGAAATATCTTAGATTATATGCATAATTAAAGATAAGATGCATAAAGTGCAGTATTTTATAATAGCTAGAGCAGCTACATTTATAAATTAAACGTAACTAATAACATATGTTAATATTGCGTTTTTGGGACAATTTAAATAGCAAGTTCAAAATTTCAAATCTTAAATTCTACTTTTTATAATAATATAGCATATAATGGACCAGGATTATATTTAGAATAAGCTTAATTTTACTTTACAAACTCAATTAATGCATAATAAGTGTTTTTAGATACCTTAATAATCATTAATTCTGCATTCATTAATAATTAAGCTAACTTAAACGGAGGAGCGATATACCTAAAATAATCTAGTATGTTTATTTATGAAACTATCTTTGAATAAAATAAAGCAAGCTAATATGGTGGAGCTATTTTTTTAGAAAATACATAAAAGAATATTTTAATAAATTTAATTAATTTAAGTAACTGCACATTTACTTAAAACTAAGCAAGCTTTGGAGGAGCATTAGGGTCAACTACAGGATAAAGAGTGAATAGATTTTCAAATAACACATATTAAAAAAATAAGGCATCTTAATATGGTGACAACATTTAAACTTCGCCAACAAAATTTAGTGCTTCTATAAATGGAAAGTCTTTATCAGACTCAAATATATTATAAATATAAAATCATTTTGGGGGGTATCTTCAGGTAAAAACTTTTCATTGCAATTTAAGTTCATTTATCAAAAAATGTTAAATATAAATTAAATTAATTTTTTATAAATATTTTACCTTCTTTAATAAAATATTTTTAATATATAAAGGAAGATATAATTTTAAGATTGTGTAGTGATTAAAATTAAGAAATTTTGAATATTCCTAAATATAGCTTTCTTTAAATAACCATTTTAGAAGGAAATGGTTACTTAAGTTCAAATAAAATTTATAGTTAAAATGGTGAATTTAATTTAACTCAGTAAATTAAAATTTATGGAAACTTTAATTAATAACTTAAACTCTAAATTACAAGCGATTTAATTCAAATTCCCATATACAATTCAAGCTAATACATAATTGGTTATAGTAATTATTCGTTAATTATTGTTATAGATATGGCTCAAAATTGCTTAATCGGTTAGATACCTATAAAATTTTAATAAAAATATGATTAATGTTAAGACTGTAAAGATACTAAATATAGCTTTAGTATAGCAAATTAATGTTAATCTTGCCCTCATCCGTCAGTTAAATGTTATAGAGATATGATCTTTTTACCTTCAAATCTATGGAGAGTTAATCAATAATCAATAGTTTTATACCCATGTAAAAATTGTGTAGGTGACATTGAAATAAGTTAAATAAAATAAACTGGCTAACTTTCACGCTAACTTTCACCTAAGCACAATGATATGAATTACTATTGCAAATAAGGTAATTTTTTCACTTTTTAACTTATTGTTATTTTTGTATATAAATTAGGATATGTAGGAGCACTTTGTGAAGATTGTGATAGAAGTGGAGAATATTGGGGTGAAGCTTATTACATGAAATTAGACTAAAAATGTTCAAGGTAATTATTTTTATGAATGTTTTCATTTTTAACAAAACCTGTTTTAAATTTTAATAGATGCAATGACATAAAATTTACTGAAATCATTTATCCTTTGATAATATCAATCCTGGCATTCATTATATCAATCTATTTATCTTAAAGATTGAAGAATTAAATTAACTTGAAGATAATGGCAAAAGTGATTTACTTATTACTTTATAGAAAATTTTATGGTTACGATACCTTAAATGTATTTAGTGTAATCAAAATTTTGATCTTTTAATCATCTTTAATCGGAATAATGTTTTTTTATGATTCTAATATCCCAAATTTTTTGTCTTAACTATTTATTGATATTGGTAATCTTTTTAGCGATAGATTAAGGATTTTTGAGTGTTTTTTAGTTTAGATGCTGCAAGAAATTAGTATAATTTTTAAAGGTATTTACTTCTTATTAGTGATAAATATTTTAAATATGCTTTGCTTGGTGCTTTATTACAACTTTATTTTTTTAAAATCTAACTGCAAAAAATATTTAAATGATATTATACTTTCTACAAGTATATTTGCTTACTATTCAATAAATGCACTATTCTCCAAAATCTTTAGATCTGTAAGTTTTTATTTAAATTAAAATAAAATAAATATTTTAATACTCTTTTTTTTAAGTTAAATTGCTAGGTGTTTGACAACTAACATTTTGTAACTGAGTATTTATCTATTTCATGTAATGAATTATAAAATAATAATTCATATAACTTGATAGCTTTAGCATTAGTAGTTATAGCTTTACTAATATTTTATGGATATTTTGTGCTTAAAATCTACTAAAGGAGATATATGATAAAAACTTATCAAAATTAGATTTTATTTGGATTCTTTACATATGAATATAAATAATA